>NC_060119.1:238833164-239135664 GCF_021461395.2 Schistocerca americana | reverse complement strand
TCATAACCTTTAACTCTTTTATTTATCTTCTGTTATAAAGTCCCATCTGACGGAACTAAGACAGCGTTGTGTACTAAAATTTGCTTCTTCAAGATGTAACCAACACTGCTGACATTTATTGTGAACAACTAAGTCATCTTGCAGACGCAATCCAAGAACAACGACCAGGAATACTGCATGAAGTGATGCTTCTCTACCATAAGTCTACTCGCATTCTGCTATGTTTACAAAAAATACTATTTAGGAGTTGAGTTGGGAAGTTACTCCACACCCACCATATTCACCTGATCTTGGCCCTCAGATTTTTCCCCTTTTCGGCTCTCTATTGAACAGCCTTCAAGCAATTTCTTTGCTGGATGAAACTGCTCTGCAAACGTGGGTCAATAGGTTCTTCACCTCAAACCCACATGATTTATACAGTCGCGGAATCGAAAAGTTATCCTAGCATTGGCATTGTAAATAGTAAAGGAGAATATATTATTGACGACCACAGTCTCTGTTACACGTAACTGTTGTGTATATTAAACTTATGGAAAATGCTATGAACTTACGGACAAACCCACTACATACACACTACAGACATAAAGAAATGGAACATGTGCCTAATGTCATGTAGGCCCCCGCGAGCATGCAAAAGTGCTGCAACACCACGTGGCATGGACTCGACTAACATCTGAAGTAGTGCTGGAGAGAGTTGACAGCCACCATGAATTCTGCAGGGTTGTTTGTAAATCCGTAAGAGTACGAGAGAGTGAAGATCTCTTCTGAACAGCAGGTTTCAAGGCATCCCAGGTAGGTTCAATAATGTTCTGGGTAGTCTGGTGACCATCGGAGGTGTTTAACTCAGAAGCGTGTTCCTGGAGCCACTCTGTAGCAATTATGGACGTATGGGGTGTCGCATTGTCCTGCTGGAATTGCCAAAATCCATCGGAATGCACAATGGACATGAATGGATGCAGGTAATCAGACAGGGTGCTTACGTGTATGTCACCTATCAGAGTCGTATCTAGATGTATCAGGGGACCATAACACCCCAGTTGCACACGCCCCACACCATTACATAGCCTCTACCACCTAGAACGGTCCCCTGCTGACATGCAGGGTCCATGGATTCGTGAGGTTGTCTCCATATGCGTAAAGGTCTATCTGCTCAATACAATTTGAAACGAGACTCGTCTGACTGGGCAACATGTTTCCAGTCATCAACAGACCAATGTCAATGTTGATGAATCCAGGAGAGGCATAAAGCTTTGTGTAATGCAGTCATCAAGTTTACAGGATTGGACCTTCAGCTCCGAAAGCCCATATCGATGATGTTTCGTTGAATGGTCCACACGCTGACGCTTGTTGATGGCCCAGAATTGAAAGTTACAGTAATTTGCGGAAGGGTTGCTGTTCAGTCACATTGAACGATTCTCTTCAGTCATCGTTAGTCCCGTTCTTGCAGGACCTTTTTCCAGCTGCAGCGATATCAGATATTTTATGTTTTACCTGATTCCTCATATTCACAGTACACTCGTGGAACAGTCGTATGGGAAAATCCCCATTTTTATCGCTACCTCAGAGATGCTGTGTCCCATCGCTCGCACGCCGACTATAATACCACGTTCAAACTCACTTAAATCTTCATAACTTGCGATTGTAGCAGCAGTAACAGATCTAACAATTGCGCCAGACATATGTCTTATATAGATGTTGCCGACTGCAGCATCATATACTCCTTGTTTACGTATCTCTGTTGAAAAAATTTGGAAATTTGGGGTAAGATCTTATGGGACGAAACTGCTGAGATCATCGGTACCTAAGCTAACACACTATTTAGTCTGACTTAAACTAACTTATGCTGGGACAAGACACACAAACACACACACACACAACCATTCCCCGAGGGAGGTCTCGAACCTCCGACAGAGGGAGCCCCGCGGACTATGACAAGACGCCTTAGCCCGTGCAGCTTGCCAGCCGCTGTAGCCGACCGGTTCTAGGCGCTTCAGTCCGGAACCGCGCTGCTGCTACGGTCGGAGGTTCGAATCCTGCCTCGGGCATGGATGTGTGTGATGTCCTTAGGTTAGTTAGGTTTAAGTAGTTCTAAGTCTAGGGGACGATGACCTCAGATGTTGACTCCCATGGTGCTTAGAGCCATTTGAACCACACGGCTACCCTGTGCAGCCTTGTATTTGAATACGTATGCGTCTTCAGTATAATTAATGAATTCAAAAATTTTTCTGATAAAGGGTTAAATCGTGAACGAGAGGGTGATGTGAGAGGGGTGCCGCACAGTTGCAGGGCGACTACTGGTGCTCGCTGTGCCGCGCCTCGTGCGACAGCGCGGCCGCCCTGCTGGGGCACCTGCGCTCGCAGGCGCACGGCGAGCTGGTGGCGGCGGCCGCCGGCTCGCTGCCCGTCGAGCTGCGGCGCCGCCGCCTGCCCTGGTGCGCCGACTGCGGCCGGCGCTTCCAGCTGCGCGCGCAGGTGCTGGCGCACGCCCGCCGCCGCGGCCACTTCCGCGCGCTGCGGCTGATACAGAGGGTGGCCAGGCCGTGCCTCCGCAGCTGCGCCCAGTGCAGCCTGCGCTGCCAGTCGTGGGCCGAGCTTCAGCGACACGTCAAGAAGGTGAGCCGCCCCCCACCACTGCAGCTGTAATACAGAAAGCTTTAGATGTGGAGGAGGCCCTCGGTCGTGTTTGACACGATGGCACAATACACAAGCTACATTAATCAGATATCCCCTTCACATAATCAAAACTCTGACGACTTTCTTAGGCAATAGGAAATTTTTTCTTGCATCAGACTAGTGAAAAAGTATCATTAAGCCAAGAGATGCAGGGGAACCCCAGAGTTCTGTCCTGGATCCCAAGCTATGCAGCATTTATACTAACGATATCCCAAAGAAAGCAGGTGTTGACAGATGTGCAAATTACCGAACTATCAGTTTAATATGTCACAGCTGGAAAATACTAAAGCGAATTCTTTACAGATGACTGGAAAAACTGGTAGCAGCCAACATCGGGGAAGAGCAGTTTGGATTCCGTAGAAACATTGGAACACGTGAGGCAATACTGACCCTACGACTTATCTCAGAAGCTCGATTAAGAAAAGGCAAACCTACGTTTCTAGCATTTGTAGACTTAGAGAAAGCTTTTCACGATGTTGACTGGAATACTGTCTTTCAAATTCTGAAGGTAGCAGGGTTAAAATACAGGGAGCGAAAGGCTATTTACAATTTGTACAGAAACCAGATGGCAGTTATAAGAGTCGAAGGACATGAAAGGGAAGCAGTGGTTGGGAAGGGAGTGAGACAGTTTTCTAGCCTCTCCCCAATGTTATTCAATCTGTATATTGAACAAACAGTGAAGGAAACAAAAGAAAAATTCGGAGTAGGTATTAAAATCCATGGAGAAGAAATAAATACTTTGAGGTTCGCCGATGACATTGTAATTCTGTCAGAGATAGTAAAGGACTTGGAAGAGCAGTTGAACGGAATGGACAGTGTCTTGAAAGGAGGACATAAGATGATCATTAACAAAAGCAAAACGAGGATAATGGATTGTAGTCGACTTAAATCGGGTGATCCTGAGGGTATTAGATTAGTCATTGGATGTCAATTGAGTAACAGATCCATCAGGGACATTTGAACCCTCTCAACGCTGCCCAGATCAACTTTTGGTGATGCGGCTGTGAGGTGGAAATGCATAGCAACAATTATGGCTAAATGAAGACCAGGCAGACCCTATGTACTGACAGACAGGGAGTGTAGAACATTGTGGAAGGTGGTTGTAAAAAAAAAATTGCATGAGATCGGCAGGATGAGTCATTCATCAGTACCAGAGTGCTACCAGCAGTCCAGCTAGCACTATGATTGTGTGTAGGAAGTTTTAAAAAATGGGATACAATGGTCGAGCAGACCCTCTTAAGCAATACATTGGTGTCATCATGCAAACTGACATTTCAGTTGGTGTAAAGAGCGAAGCCACTGGACTAACCAGAAGTCGTATTAATGAAACAATCAGCTGATTTGATGCTAGTAGCTTACACAGAGAATACAGTGTGAATACAAAACACGAATAGTGGTTGGATACAAATAAATCTTTGTTAGATTACGAGTGACTTTGTGCCAATACGAATTCTGTGTCATTTCAGTTATCACATGGTATAATGAGTACACTAGGTGATGGTAATTTAACTATATGAGAACATCGGAACATGGTTATAGACAGATTTATTCTCTGTCACTAGGAAACTACGAGTTTGGACCAGATAATATCTTGTGAAGTGATACGGTGTATGAAGTTCTTGAGAAAGTAGGACTTTTATTTTACATTTTCAGTCGCTTATTTCTACAGCTATAGGTGTTCAGAACCATTCTAAAAGCGCTCGAGTGTAAAATGTTATCTCATTGCAGTAAGATCTAATGCTGAGCAACAAATCATTCTTCTGTTCAGCTGTCATATTTTGTCTGCCTCCACTTAGCTAAACTTCCGAAAACCCACATTATATGCAGTTCAAAGCTTATAAGACTTTCACTCAGCTTATGTCTGTATTGTGGTGATGAGCAAATAAAGTGGTTGACAGTATTAAATTCTTGGGATTACGACTTGATAAATTTAGCGGGGACGAGCATACCACAGGAAAAGCGTAAAGAATTACGTATATGCAGTGCGGATGTTATCAGACATATGTGACATAAAAATAAAAAAGCTAGCGCACTTTGTGTATTTTCTTTCCATAATATGGGAGCATGTGTGGGGTAGCTCATCATTTCAGACGAAAGTCGTGCGGTTGCATTATCGTGTAATATAAATTATTTGTAAGAATGTATTGCAGATGCCTGTTCAATGAACTGGGTAACTAAATACTGCTTCCCAGTACATTTATTATTTAATGAAATTTGTCACAAATTAGATATCCGTTTTTGAAACTAACAGTTTAGTTCATGGAATCAATACTAGAAATGAGGGTAGTGTATACAGTGCTTCTCAGAAGAAATGATTAATATGCAAGGATATTACAGAAATGATCATTCGAAGCAAAAAAAGTATAAACAGGTGCTTTAAAGTGCATACTTTAAGAGGTAATAGCACTTGTTGATCTTCGCTACAGTGACACACATCTTCTCTACTAACGTGTGCTCGTAGCTGATAAGGTATTTTAGAGCTCATGTTTACTAGACACTTTTTCTTGTTGTGGTCCACACTACACCCTCTCAAAATATGGAAAGCAAAGAACTTGTAGCAGAAGGGACTTGTTTTAACGTATCGAAGATAAAGTGCTCGTAGTTCTTAAAGTGTGCCATGTAGAGCCCACGTTTACAAGACTTTTTGTTTCGAATGTTCATTCTTGTCATATCCATAATGTTGACCATTGCTCTTGTGACACCCTGTATAAAGATCAGAAGTCACCTACTTAGCGCAGTTAGGGTTTCATCATGCAGTAACACTTATTTTCAAAACTTGCATACAGCCATAAGAAGTTTAACGACTAGTAAAGTACAAAACCTTAAGGATTTATCGGTCTCCATCGCCTACCTTATTGACTAATTTCTTTGTAGATCCAACTGACGTCTCTCTTTCTTTGTATTTATGCTGCATATACGTTGGAATTTATATTTATCTCAGATGTCAACTGTCGCCTGTCTCTACTTGAGCCTGCGTATCTGCTGGCTTTCAGAATGGTCTTCACAGTTTGAGGTGACTGGATGCTAGGTATTTAAAATGCGTGGTCTTTTAATAGCGTTGATAACTGATTTGATAGTACTATTGTTGTATGTATTATTAATAATGTGTGTTCTGCACATCTGCAATACAGTAATGCGGTCTGTATAAGTAAGCATTGCAACTGTTTGTGCATTGGCCAGTTTACGACAATTTTGGTTTAAAATTTTAAATGGCAAAATGTTTTAGATTTTTGGTGTGTTCTATTTTCTTAAGGATTTTTCCCTGTGAATATGTGGAATTACAATTTGCGTATCTCTTCTGTTGTAAATATATATTATGCATTTGGTTTTAGGATGTACTGCGCGTCTTAGAGGATCTCCTGACTATGGATGTGTGTCAGGAAAAGCAAATCCATCTCTCGATCTATCTGTCTGTTTACCTGTCTGTCTATATATCTAGCTTCTAACTTGCACAGTGTAAAACATATTGTAAGTTTACTGTATATGTCAGTGTGCCTTCTTCAGAGTTAGTTGTAAATTAGCAATCTCATAGGTTAGAAATGTTTTCTAGCAATACATCTTCACTGAAAACATTTTATTTTAATGTTTTAGTCCAATGTTTTTTGGAACAACTCCAGCCCTACCGTGATAATATTGATTCACGAGATATTCAAATGTATACGTTATGTATTCATCAACAGAAATTGGAAAAATCGTAACAATTAATTTAGGAATATTTTTATTAATGGTGCATATCTTCAGTGAAAATAATTCGTCTTGCTCTTTTAGTCCAACATGTTTTGGAACTTCAGCTATGATATTGCCATGATAATATTGATTCATAGGGTACCCTAATGTATAAATTATATACATATCAATGAAAATAGCAAAAATTGGGGCGAGTAATTTAGGAATGTTTTTATTAGTTATACGCCATATTCAGTTAAATTATTTTATTTTACTGTTTAAGTCCAACGCGTTTTTGAACTACAACTGCAACTTTAAATTGATAATACTGATTCATAAGACAGTCAAATATATAAATTATGTATTTGTCAATATACGTAACAAAAATTGTGACGAGTAGTTTTAGTCAGACACTGTGCTAGTAAGCATGAGAAATCATGTGCAAGAATGTAAAATATTTTTAACTGTCACTGATTTGAATAACTTTGTTCAAACTCACCTGTTATGCAAACAGTGATATTACGAGCTCTGATTCTTTAATACACTCTAGATTCACACAAATTTTAATGTAATACAGTCATAAAAGTGTTACATTATTTGAATGTGAAAGTTTTTGACCGATGGAGGAGACAAATATTTCGTGGGCAGATGAACAACTATCATTTAAAAAATGTTCAAATGTGTGTAAATTCCTAAGGAACCAAACTGCTAAGGTCATCGGTCCCTAGACTTACACACTACATAAACTAACTTACGCTAAGAACAACACATAAATGCATGCCTGAGGGAGGACTCGAACCTCCGGCGGGAGGGAACTACACTACTGGCCATTAAACTTGCTACACCAAGAAGAAATGCAGATGATAAACGGGTATTCATTGGACAAATATATTATACTAGAACTGACATGTGATCACATTTTCACGCAATTTGGGTGCATAGATCCTGAGAAATCAGTACCCAGAACAACCACCTCTGGCCGTAATAACGGCCTTGATACGCCTGGGCATTGAGTCAAACAGAGCTGGATGGCATGTACAGGTACAGCTGCCCATGCAGCTTCAACACGATACCACTGTTCATCAAGAGTAATCACTGGCGTTTTGTGACGAGGCAGTTGCTCGGCCACCATTGACCAGATGTTTTCAGTTGGTGAGAATGTGCTGGCCAGGGTAGCAGTCGAACATTTTCTGTATCCAGAAAGGCTTGTACAGGACCTGCAACATGCGGTCGTGCATTATCCTGCTGAAATGTAGGGTTTCGCAGGGATCGAATGAAGGGTAGAGCCACGGGTCGTAACACATCTGACATGTAACGTCCACCTTTCAAAGCTCCGACAGTGCGAACAAGAGGTGACCGAGACGTGTAACCAGTGGCACCTCATACTCTCACGCCGAGTGATACGCCGGTATGGCGATGACGAATACACGTTTACAATGTGCGTTAACCGCGATGTTGCCAAACACGGCCGCCACCAGCATTATGCTGTAAACAGAACCTGGATTCATCTGAAAAAAAAATGTCGTCTTGCCATTCGTGCATCCATGTTCGTCGTTGAGTACACCATTGCAGGCGCTCCTGTCTGTGATGCAGCGTCAAGGATAACCGCAGCCATGGTCTCCTAGCTGATAGTCCATGCTGCTGCAAACGTCGTCGAACTGTTCGTGCAGATGGTTGTTGTCTTGCAAACGTCTCCATCTGTTGACTCAGGGATCGAGACGTGGCTGCACGATCCGTTACAGCCATGCGGATAAGATGCCTGTCATCTCGACTACTAGTGACACAAGGCCGTTGGTTGGTTCAAATGGCTCTGAGCACTATGCGACTTAACTTCTGAGGTCATCAGTCGCCTAGAACTTAGAACTAATTAAACCTAACTAACCTAAGGACATCACACACATCCATGCCCGTGGCAGGATTCGAACCTGCGACCGTAGCGGTCGCTCGGCTCCAGACTGTAGCGCCCAGAACCGCACGGCCACTCCGGCCGGCCACAAGGCCGTTGGGATCCAGCACGGCGTTCCGTATTACCCTCCTGAACCCACCGATTCCATATTCTGCTAACAGTCACTGGATCTCGACCAACGCGAGCAGCAATGGCGCGATACGATAAACCGCAATCGGGATAGGCTACAATCCGACCTTTATCAAAGTCGGAAACGTGATGGTACGCATTTCTCCTCCTTACACGAGGCATCACAACAACGTTTCAGCAGGCAACGCCGGTCAACTGCTTTTTGCGTATGAGAAATGGGTTGGAGACTTTCCTCATGTCAGCACGTTGTAGTTGTCGCTACCGGCGCCAACCTTGTGTGGATGCTCTGAAAAGCTAATCATTTGCATATCACAGCATCTTCTTCCTATCGGTTAAATTTCGCGTCTGTAGCACGTCATCTTCGTGGTGTAGCAATTTTAAAGGCCAATAGTTCTTTCTCTGAGTCGCTTTTTCGCGGGAAAGTAGCTACTGTGTGGTACATTTGCTACTGAGTCATTAACTGAGGAGGCAGATATAACCCTAAATTGTAGTCCGTGAGAATGGGGCGATACGTCCGAAACGCATTGCTTTAAAACAGAAAATATTTTCGCTGGAGACGGCATATCACAAATAAAAATACTCCTAACCGGTAAGTTATCTCAGGAACAGCTGTTGAGGAAATGTCTGTTAATAACGTATCAATCTCTCGTTTGACAATGTCACCCAAGGGGAGGATGTCGTCTCAGGTAGCAGGTGGTACTACCCCTGAAAGCCTACCATGCAGGTGTCGATGTCGGTCTGCGCAGGCGCACGGCCGGGAGCTGTTCTTCTGCTCGGCGTGCTCGCTGGAGTTCGGCAGCAGCGCGGAGGCGCTGGCGCATCGGCGCTCCACGCGGCACCGCCACACGGCCATCCAGCACCTGGCGGGCCCCCGCCGCTGCCACTTCTGCCCGCTCACCGTGGACGGGCTGCCCAGCCTCCAGCAGCACATCCGCGCCGTCCACCCCAACCTCATGAGCGCGTGAGTACTCTGCACTCTGGCCTCTACACGTGGGTGGGTTCTTAAGCACAGAAGCGGGGTGCGTCCAATAAGTATGTTGTTGTTGTGGTGGTCTTCAGTCCTGAGAATGGTTTGATGCAGCTCTCCATGCTACTCTATCCTGTGCAAGTTTCTTCATCTCCCAGTACCTCCTGCAACCTACATCCTTCTGAATCTGCTTAGTGTATTCATCTCTTGGTCTCCCTCTACGATTTTACCCTCCACGCTGCCCTCCAATACAAAATTGGTGATCCCTTGATGCTTCAACACATGTCCTACCAACCGATCCCTTCTTCTAGTCAAGTTGTGCCACAAACTCCTCTTCTCCCATCTAATCTTCAGCATTCTTCTGTAGCACTAGATTTCAAAAGCTTCTATTCTCTTCTTGTCCAAACTATTTATTGTGCATGTTTCACTTCCATACATGGTCACACTCTATACAAATACTTTCAGAAACGACTTCCTGACACTTAAATCTATACTCGATGTTAACAAATTTCTCTTCTTCAGAAACGCTTTCCTTTCCATTGCCAGTCTAAATTTTATATCCTCTCTACTTCGACCATCTAAGTTATTTTGCTCCCCAAATAGCAAAATTCCTTTACTACTTTAAGTGTCTCGTTTCCTAATCTAATTCCCTCAGCATCACCCGACGTAATTCGACTACTTTCCATTATCCTCGTTTTGCTTTTGTTGATGTTCATCTTATATCCTCCTTTCAAGACACTATCCATTCCGTTCAACTGCTCTTCCAAGTCCTTTGCTGTCTCTGACAGAATTACAATGTCATCGGCGAACCTCAAAGTTTTTATTTCTTCTCCCTGAATTTTAATACCTACTCCGAATTTTTCTTTTGTTTCCTTCACTGTTTGTTCAATATACGGATTGAATAACATCGGGGAGAGACTACAACCCTGTCTCACTCCCTTCCCAATCCTAACTGCCATCTGGTTTCTGTACAAATTATAAATAGCCTTTCGCTCTCTGTATTTTACCGTTGCCACCTTCAGAATTTGAGAGAGCGTATTCCAGTCAACATTGTAATAAGTAATGCAATAAGTAATTGTAATAAGTAATGCAACACTTTTTTTACTGAAAGCAGGTCGGTTTCATTCAGGATTCCAGTACACCGTAATACTTCCCACTCCTATGGCTACAATATCTTATTTTTCAACATGATATCCGTTCAATGCGACGACCTTACGCCACCTTTCTGGGAGTGCCTGTATGGCCGCATGTTACCACACACCGATCAACGTGAGAGCCATCGTCTTGCTGCATCAATAACCTTCCCATCATCCACGTTATGCTTCCAGCTTGGGGTCAGAGATACAGAAGTCGGAAGGTCCGAGATCCGGGCTGTAGGGTTGGTGAGGGAGAACAGTCCGATGAAGTTTTGTGAGCACCTCTCTGGTATGCAGATTTATGTGAGGCCCTTTGTTGTCATTTGCATTTTTGTGATGACGAAAGCGTTGAAGTCGTTCCTTCAGTTTTTTGAAAATAGCACAGTACAGTGTTGACAGTTGCACCATTAGAGAGGACATCAAACAGAATAGCCCCTTCAGAATCCCAGACGACCGTCGCTATTTACCAGCTGAGGGAGAGGTGGTGTGGCGCCACTCGATGGACTGTAGTTGTTTCATTGCCTGCGACGATGATGGACAAAAAATTGTCACGATCAGCCTCGTAACATGAAAGACAGATGGCCCTTCATTGCTGTTTATGGTCTACCGTTAGGAACCCAGCGGGCGCACATCTTTGAGTACTCCAACTGGTGGACGAGTGTGTCAGCGCTACCAACACAAATGCCCCGTTGTGCAGCGAGGTGTTTGATTGTGATCCATGGATCACCTCGAATTACAGTGTCCGCCCGTTCCAACATCACAGGAGTTACAGCTGTGTACGGCCAACCGGTTAGCGGGAGATCGGACAGATTTGCACGACCTTGTTGCGATGATGACGAACACTTCGCCCACTGCCAGTCTCCGTAGACATTCTGCAAGCGCCCATAGATATATGCGATGCTCTGGTTTTCCACCAAAAGAAACTCAATGACAGCTCTCTGCTTGGAACGCACCTCCGTTACAGACGCCATTTTAAAGGCTACATAGAGCCACTTATCGGAGCTCCATAAAAGTATAGGAGCTGAAGCGGGAATATTCCACTGTGTTTCACAATAAATTTCGCATTATTTCCACCGAAAAAAAGTGCTGCATTACTAATGGAACGCTCCTAGCACATTCATGTTCTGCAAGCTACTGAGAAGTGCATGGCGGAAGGCACTTCCTATTTTACCAGTTATATCTTTCGTTTCCATTCTAGTAGGAAGCACGAGAAGACTGACCGACTAAATGCCTCTGTGCGTGCTAGCTAATGGTGTCCTCACGACCCGTACGAGAGAGATAATGTAGGAGTTGTAGTATATTTCTAGATTCATCAATTAAAGCTGTTTCGTGGAACTTTCTAAGTAGACTTTCTCCGCATACTTTGCATCTATCTTCAAGAGTCTGCCGGTTCAGTTTCTTCAGCGTCTCTGTAACACTCTCCCACGGATCAAACAAACTTGTGACCGTTTGTGCTGCCCTTCTCTGTATACTTTTAGTATCCCCTGTTAGTCCTGTTTGGTACGAGTCCCACGCACTTGAGCAACATTCTACAGTGGGTCGCACGAAGGCATTGTAAGCCATCTCCTTTTGTTGACAAATTACAGTTTGCTAGTAATGTACCAATAAACCGAAGTTAGCTACCTGCTTTACCCACGACTCGGTCTCATTCCGTCTCGTATCCCAAAAAAGTGTTACACCCAGGTATTCATAAGAGATGACCAGTTATAAGTGTGATTCGATGATATGGCAGTCATAGAAGATATTCAAAAAAATGGCTCTGAGCACTATGGGACTTAACATCTATGGTCATCAGTCCCCTAGAACTTAGAACTACTTAAACCTAACTAACCTAAGGACATCACACAACACCCAGCCATCACGAGGCGGAGAAAATCCCTGACCCCGCCGGGAATCGAACCCGGGAACCCGGGCGTGGGCATAGAAGATATTCTTTTTCCTTTTGTGATGATCAGAATTGTACATTTCTGAACATTTTGTTACGACTTCTGCACCACTTGTTAGCAGCAGACACAGTGGCTGCGCCATAGACTGAGACGGCTTGGAGTTTTACAATTATTTATTGAACTTTCTTTACAATTTCTCCCTCGTCGCCGCTGCCCATCCCTGCAGATCCCTCTGCCTGGCTGCTGCTGTGTAGATTCTCTGACAATGCGCGCAACACGCGCCGCTGATCGCACTCGGGAGCCTCAGGCCACCAGTGATCCGTTGAAGCCAGGATGCCCTGTGGTTGAGATAAACTCGTCGCCGTGAGGTCAGCCGCCGACGCCTGCTGCACCGGCGGTTGGGAAGCCATCAGTCGCGATGTCCGCGAGGTCCCGTCACGGACGGACCACGCGCCGTGGGGCCAGGTTGCCGTGAAGTCTGGGCGTCAGTCCCCGGAGGCGCCTGTGACCAAGACCGCGCTGCGGCCGGTCCTGCTGGAAGTTCTCGCTGTAGTTAGTCAGCCATGGTGCCGACCGAACTCGGGCCGACTTCCAGAGCTGAAGTTGACATCTGGTGGCGAACGGATGACTCCAGCGAGCTGGAACAGACTTCTGGAATCGTCACTTACGAAGATTGAACATTCGGACACAGACCACGTCTGTCCTCAGATCCGAACTGCTTCCTAATGGCTTCTGTCTGTTGCTGCCTGCACTCTACTATTTATATCCGGCAGGAGGACGTTTTTTACCCTCGGTGTTAGCTTCTTGTTATTACTCCCACAGTATATTGCATGCTGGCCTCACTTCCCCATACTCAGCACTCTCCAGGTTTCGCTCGGCGCTCGGTCTGTGTGCATCCTTGCGTCAGTCTGTTGGTAGACTGCTGCTGTCAGCCAGGCTATCTGTGCGTGCTTACTTCGCAATGCCTCAGTCGCCGGCGTGCCTCTATTTTGCCATTCTCCACTGCGTGAAGCAACGCTTACTACATGTGGCCGCAACAATTTAAAGCATGGTACCGATCTTAGTACTACAATGAAATCTTATTAAGATCTGACTGAATATTCTGCAGCTTCTTTGAGACTGAATTTTACTATAGATATCTGCATCGTCTGAAAAGAAGCTATTAATATTGCCTGCAAGGCAAGAAAAAAGACGCACCGCGAAGGAATTATGCATATGGTACGGAAATCGGTAGAATCGATAGATATGATTTACGTGTACAGACAAATAAAAGATGACAGTTTCACAAAAATTGGATGATTTGTTCAAGAGAAACAGCTTCATATGCTGAGCAAGTCAATAATTCATTGCTCCACCTCTGGCACTTATGCAAGCAGCTATTCGACTTGGCACTGACTGATAGAGTTTTTGGATGTTCTGCGGAGGAATATCGTACCAAATTCTGTCCAGCTGGCACGTTAGATAGTCAAAACCCCAAGATGGTATAGGGCCCTGCTCGTAATGTTCCAAACGTTCCCATATGGGGGATAGATCTGGCGACCTTGCTGCTGAAGGTGGGGTTTGGCAAGCACGAAGACAAGCTTTAGAAATTCACACCGTGTGCGGGTGGGCATTATATTCTGAGATGTAAGCCTAGGGTTAGTTGCCATGAAGAGCAATAACACTGCATTGACTGATACAGGGCGTAGAATATCGTCGACGTACTGCTGTGCTGCAAGGGTGCCGCGACTGACAACGAAAGGGGTCCTGCTATGTAATGAAATGGAACCCCAGATATCACTCCTGGTTGTCGGGCCATATAGTGGGCGTCAGTCTGGTTGCTGTCCGATCTCCGTCCGGGGCGTCTCTGGACACGTATTCGATGTTCTTCGTGGCTCAGTTCGAAGCGGGAGTCATCACTAATGACAATAGTAGTTCTGTAAATGAGATTCTGGGCCGAAGGTGTTCTGGAGCCGCCCCAGAGGGTAGTGGGATACCGGTCTGTCTGTGACTTTCCATATAGCCTGGCAACCAGCAGTATTGGTCTGAGGTTCCATTACACTTCATAGCAGGACTATAGCCTACAAGTGAACTGTGTACTTTTATGGTCGTCCGGGCTGTTTCACAACAAAATGTACGCATGATTCTGGTCCTGCAAGAGAATGTTTAAGTTTTGAGTGTAGGGTGCGAGAGATCTCACTGCCCTCCCCTTATTTCGCTCCACAATGACGAGACAAAACACAACTTTTTATATAAAAATACTTTGTTCTGTAATTATTATAAATAAGTGTGTCCGCTGCAGTGCTTGGCTGGCTCAGACGTTCTCCATGCGCTACAGTGTCTCCAGGCTACCTGCGCGTCAGCTCACTGCGGGCGCTTACCAGTACCTGTGTACACAAAGGAACCGACAGGCCCCGTTACGCACACTCAGAGTCACATTTTCCGACAGGGAACACGTTATACTGGACAACCTAACATGCCAAATTTGTAAAATGCCACTAGATGGCGCTTGGAGTGGCAAAGTGAGTTACGGAACTCGACGCACTAGTCTGAAAAGAGATGCTTTCTACCAGGATTTTCAGAATTTTATTTCAAAGACCAGCTGAAAAAAAAAACGTTCCTTCATGGGCAAGGCACTCGCTCTTAAGCATCTATAATATGCACCGACCATAATGGGTTTACAGAGATTGTGGAAAAGTTGACCACCTTGTCCAGCTGTACAGAAAACAGCGCTGGCGTGCACAACAGTCACGACGACAAGCCGACGAACATGGTCCGAAATGATACTCGTATGTTACAAGCTGGGGCACACCCTCCATTAGTTCGTTTTCTCGAACACAATGACGTTATGGTTGCACAGCTGGTCAGCCTATAGATTTCAAGTTTCTTTAATTTTTCGTCAGAACCACAACCTTCGTCGATGGTAGGCGTTGGGAACGAATAGAATAGGATATTTTTCACTTTTGAACTAGCTTGAATGCAATCGGCGTCCTCATATAAAATTTATATACACTTGTATTACAACATAAAGTGATTTTACATGAATCCTTATTTAATTATATTACAAGGCGACTTTTACCCGAGAACCTACTTTAGGGAAGTACTCTTTGCAAACCTAATAGAGTAGACCACAGTGAATCAGCAAGTCACGTTAATAGTTTTGTTTCTATACAGGGTGGTCCATTGATCGTGACCGGACCAAATATCTCACGAAATAAGCGTCAAACGAAAAAACTACAAAGAATGAAACCTGTCTAGCTTGAAGGGGGAAACCAGATGGCGCTATGATTGGCCAGCTAGATGGCGCTGCCCTAGGTCAAACGGATATCAACTGCGTTTTTTAAAATAGGAACCCCCATTTTTATTACATATTCGTGTAGTACGTAAAGAAATATGAATGTTCTAGTTGGACCACTTTTTTCGCTTTGTGATAGATGGCGCTGTAATTGTCACACACATATGGCTCACAATTTTAGACGAGCAGTTGGTAACAGGTAGGTTCTTTAAATTAAAATACAGAACGTAGGTACGTTTTAACATTTCATTTCGGTTGTTCGAATGTGATACATGTACCTCTGTGAACTTATCATTTCTGAGAACGCATGCTATTACAGCGTGATTACCTGTAAATACCACATTAATGCAATAAATGCTCAAAATGATGTCCGTCAACCTCAATGCATTTGGCAATACGTGTAACGACACTCCTCTCAACAGCAAGTAGTTCGCCTTCCGTAATGTTCGCACATGCATTGACAACGCGCTGAAGCATGTTGTCAGGCGTTGTCGGTGGATTACGGTAACAAATATCCTTTCCCCACAGAAAGAAATCCGGGGAAGCCAGAACCGGTGAACGTGCGGGCCATGGTATGGTGCTTCGATGACCAATTCACCTGTCATGAAATATGCTATTCAATAGCGCTTCAACCGCGCACGAGCTATGTGCCGGACATCCATCATGTTGGAAGTACATCGCCATTCTGTTATGCAGTGAAACATCTTGTAGTAACAGCGGTAGAACTTTACGTAGGAAATCAGCATACATTGCACCATTTAGATTGCCAGCGAGTAAATGGGGGCCAATTATCCCTCCTCCCATAATGCCCCACCATACATTAAATTGCCAAGGTCGCTGACGTTCCACTTGTCGCAGCCATCGTGGATTTTTCTTTGTGCAATAGTGCATATTATGCCGGTTTACGTTACCGCTGTTGATGAATGACGCTTCGTCGCTAAATAGAATGCGTGCAAAAAATCTGTCATCGTTCCGTAATTTCTCTTGTGCCGAGTGGCAGAACTGTACACGACGTTCAAAGTCGTCACCATGCAATTCCTGGTGCATAGAAATATAGTACGGGTGCTATCGATGTTGATGTATCATTCCCAACACCGACGTTTTTGAGATTCCCGATTCTCGCGCAATTTGTCTGCTACTGATGTGCGGATTAGCCGCGACAGCAGCTAAAACACCTACTTGGGCATCATCATTTGTTGCAGGTCGTGGTTGGCGTTTCACATGCGGCTGACCACTTCCTGTTTCCTTAAATAACGTAACTATCCAGCGAACGATCCGGGCACTTTGATGATGTCGTCCAGGATACCGAGCAGCATACATAGCACACGCCTGTTGGGCATTTTGATCACAATAGCCATACATCAGCACGATATCTACCTTTTCCGCAATTGCTAAACGGTCCATTTCAACACGGGTAATGTATCACGAAGCAAATGCCGTCCGCACTGGCGGAATGTTAATTGGTTCAAATGGCTCTGAGCACTATGGGACTTAACATCTATGGTCATCAGTCCCCTAGAACTTAGAACTACTTAAACCTAACTAACTTAAGGACATCACACAACACCCAGTCATCACGAGGCAGATAAAGAATGTTAATTGATACCACGTACTTATACGTTTGTGACTATTACAGCGCCATCTATCACAAAGCGAAAAAAGTGGTCCAACTAAAACATTCATATTTCTTTACGTACTACACGAATATGTAATAAAAATGGGGGTTCCTATTTAAAAAAACGCAGTTGATATCCGTTTGACCTAAGGCAGCGCCATCTACCGGGCCAACCATAGCGCCATGTGGTTTCCCCATTCAAGCTAGACGAGTTTTGTTCTTTGTAGTTTTTTCGTTTGATGCTTATATTGTGAGATATTTGGCCCGGTCACTATCAATGGACCACCCTGTGTAATCTGTAAATAATTGTAATAAACTTTATCTCTGTATTGCCTTGTACAGTATGGCACCGTGAATGAATATACTGCTCTGGTAGGTGAATGAATATACTGCACTAGTAGCCTCATAAAATATTACAATTTATAATTTTGTATAGTCCCATCTCAAAATTCCGAGTCATCTATTGTACATTCTTCAAATTATTTCACTGTATAGAAGGCTTTACTTTTTAACCACTTTGTTACTGCGCCTTTGAACGTACTCAGGAGTTCTGGGTGGGCATTTTTAGGTAGTTTGTTAAAGTGTTGAGACCAAGATTGCGGACCTTTGCTAGTCTGGCTTGTGGCTTGTCTGTTTGTGTCTGTCTAGTGCTATGACGGTGTATTGACACCCTAAGGTCAAAATTATTCAGGCATTTGGCGTATAGTAAAAAAAAAATAAATAAAAGCGGACAAGCCTTGAAGGCCCAACGTTACGACCAGCCGCCGTGTCATCCTCACACTTAGGTGTCACCGGGTGTGTGTATGGAGGGGCATGTGGTCAGCACACCGCTCTCCTGGCCGTTGTCAGTTTTCGTGCCTGGTATCGCTACTGCTCAATCAGGTAAAGCTGTAAAAAAGCGCTGGTCATTCCAGTTTTTAAGAAAGTCCGTAAGACACATCCACACAATTATAGACTTATACCGTTGACAAATATCTATAGTAGAATTATGGAACATGTTTTATGCTCAAGAACTATGGAGTTTTTGGAAAATTAACAGCTCTTATATAAAAATCAACATGGATTCCGCAAACAGAGACCCTGCGAAACTCAGCCCTCTCTGTTCCTCCATGAGATCTACAGCGCAGTGGACAACGGCGCTCAGGCTGATGCCGTGTTCCTTGACTTCAGTAAGGCATTTGACACCGTCCCGCATTGCCGTTTAACGAAAAAATACGAGCTTGCGGAGTATCGCAGCAGACCTGCGATTGGATTCAAGACTTTCTTGCAGATAGAACTCAACACGTCGCTCTTAACGGAACTGAATTGACAGAGGTAAAGGTAATATCCGGAGTATCACAGGGAAGTGTGAGAGGACCGTTGCTTTTCACAATAAATGTTAATGATCTACTAGAAAGCGTCGGATTCTCTTTAAGGCTATCCGCAGATGATGCAGTTGTGTATACCAAAGTAGTAACGCCAGAAGATAGTAAGAATTTGCAGAACGACCTGCAGAGAATTGATGAATGGTGCAGACTATGGCAGTTGATCCTGAACGTAAATAAATGTAACATGTTGTGCATGCATAGGAAAAGAAATCCACTACTGTACAGCTACACTATTGATGACAAACAGCTAGAGACAGTGTCTGCCGTAAAATATCTCGGCGTAACTATCCAGACCGACCTTAAGTGGAATGACCAACTAAAAGAGATGGTGGGAAAAGCAGACACACAGTACCCAGATTCATCGGAAGAATCTTAAGGAAATGTAACTCATCGACGAAAGAAGTGGCTTATAAGACGCTTGTTCGTCCGATTCCTGAGTAGTGTTCATCTATCTGGGACCCCTGTCAGGTAGGGCTGATAGAGAAGATAGAGAAGGTCCAACGAAGAGCGGCGCGTTTCGTCACGGGGTCGTTTAGCTGGCGAGAGAGCGTTAGGCAGATGCTAAACAAACTCCACTGGCAGACGTTGTGCATCACTGAGAGACTTACTATTGAAATTTCGGGACAGTACTTTTTAGAAGCACTCAGACAACATATTACTTCGACCCACATACGTCTCGCGTGTTGACCACGAGGAGAAAATTCGAGAAACTAGAGCCAGTACAGACGCTTACCGACAATCATTCTTCCCACGCATTATTCGCGAGTGGAACAGTGTTGGAGGGATCAGGTAGTGGGACCGATAGTACCCTCCGCCACACACCATTAGGTGGCTTGCATAGTATGATGTAGATGTAGCTCCAGCTCCTCAACTGGCATCACACGGGATGAGTGCTCCACACTTGCGTACAGCACTCAGCAGAACCTAACAGTGACTAAACCAATTGCTAACCAAGCCCGACAGCACTAAACTTAGGTGATATGACGGGAACCGGTGTTACCACTGCGGCAAGGCCGTTGGCACTTTGGTATATGGTAGACAACTACAATTATATATGGAACCGCGCGACCGCTACGGTCGCAGGTTCGAATCCTGCCTCGGGCATGGATTTTTGTGGTGTCCTTAGGTTAGTTAGGTTTAAGTAGTTCTAAGTTCTAGGGGAATGATGACCTCTGATGTTAAGTCCCATAGTGCTCAGAGCCATTTGAACCATTTGAACAATTATATAAACTAGCTACTGTAATAATATACATTTCGTTGAAGTAGCGTCCACATGATTCTCCTGGTGTGAGCCGCGCAATGTGTATGATGGGCTTTTTTGCCATTTAAAAATGGCCTTAGACGCAGGTGAGTTTCCCCATAGCAGAATTCCATATGTCAGATGGGAACTGAAAAAAGCAAAGTGTGTATACAACACCAGAGTTTCATTTATACGGAAAATTTGGAAATTTGTGGTATGTTCTGGAGCACCAAACTGTTGAGGTCATCGGTCCCTTAGCTGACACACTACTTTATCTAACTTAAACTAACTTACGCTAAAGACAACACACACACACACACCCATGCCCGAGGGAGCACTCGAACCCCCGACGGGAGCAGCCGCGAGAACCATGACAACGCTCCCTAGACCGCACGGCTATCCCGCGCGTCATTTACACGACCTCTTAGCTTGTACAGCAGACATATCACAAGTGTGAATCCGTACGTGTATCCCAGCTTAGACTTTCGCTGTTCCAGGTGCGCGATGTGCGGCATGAAGTTCGCCCTGGCGCAGCAGCTGGCCCGCCACGTGCGTGACAAGGCATGCGCGTTCCCCGCCCAGGGCGCTGCTGCAGAGCAGAGCAGCCAGCAGCAGCCGGAAGCAGCGGAGGCGGCGTCGGCCGTGGCAGACGCGGACCCTCCTCAGCAAGTCACCGAGGAACCTCAGCAGGCCCCAGAGGAGACGGCCGGGTCTCCGCCTGCCTCCGCCGCAGACCGCGACCCGTTGTCCACGGCAGTCGCTGTCGAGTCCGAGGCACCGGAGGGGCTACTCAAAGAACACGCGTGCAGCCAGTGCCCGTACCGCTGCTCCACGCGGGTCGATCTCTTATTCCACACGGTGAGTAGCCTACCTCCGGCCAGCGTTACTCGACTCTTCTGCCAGCAGTCTCCATGCTAATAATAAATCTGTAAAACTGTCGTGCCTGTCTGCTTGTGTGTTTGAACAGGCTAATCTCCAAAAGTACTAGAGGAACTTTAATGACGTTTTCCACGGTAACTTGAGCATAGCTTCGGGTAGCGTTAGACATTGTTTAAACCAAAATAGGATCACGGAAAAAAGGTATCATAACTGAAAACTTTATCCATACTACACTGAGGTGAGAAAAGTCATGGGATTGCGATATATTCCGGCCGGTGTGGCCGAGCGGTTCTAGCCGCTACAGTCTGGAACCGCGTGACCGCTACGGTCGCAGGTTCGAATCCTGCCACGGGCATGGATGTGTGTGATGTCCTTAGGTTAGTTAGGTTTAAGTAGTTCTGAGTTCTAGGGGACTGATGACCATAGATGTTAAGTCCCATAGTGCTCAGAGCCATTTGAACCATTTTTTGAACTTTTTTTTAAATTGCGATATGTACATATACAACTGGCGGTAGTATTGCGTACACGGGACACGAAAGGACAGAGCATTGGCTGAGCTGTCATTTGTAGTCAGTTGATTCATGTCAAAACGTTTGCGATGTGATTATGACCGCACGATGGGAATTTTAAGGCGGGATGGTAGTTGTAGCTAGACGAATTGGATGTTCCATTTCGGAAATCGTTAGGGAATTCTATATTCCGAGATCCACAGTGTCAAGAGTGTGCTGAGAGCAGCAAATTTCAGGCGTTACTTCTCACCACGGACAACGCAGTGCTCGAAGGCTTTCACTTGACGACCGACAGCAGCGGCGCTTGTGTAGGCTTGTCAGTGCTAACAGGCAAGCAAGACTATGTGAAATAACTGTATAAATCAATGTGGGACTTACGACGAACGTATCCGTTGGGGAACTGTGGCGAAATTCGGTGTTAATGGGATACGGCAGCAGACGACTGACGCGAGTGTCTTTCGTAACAGCACTACATCGCCTGCAGCTCCTCTCCTGGGCTCATGAGCATATCTGTTAGATCCTAGACTTGGTTACGGGGCTTCCTTATTAGATTAACAGAAAAAGTTTTTGTAATACTCAAGGTTATGGGAATATAAGTGGGCTTCATCTCAGGAGTCATTTGTCTTATTTTTGAAATTTTATATGATGTCGTTGTTCACTGGACATGGAACTCCGTTTTTGTCTTATAACATGTTCATGGATATTGAATTTTTTATTTATGTACTCTACAGACAGTACAACATGATTAGAATATGGACAAGAAAGGTTAACTTCCATGAATGTAGTCTGTTCACAGAAAGACCTTCAGGAAAGACTTCCTAACACTTACATTTATATTAGATGTTGTTTTTTTGGAAATTGATTACTTACTATTGCATTTTATTTCCTTTCTACTTCGGCTATTACCAGTTATTCTGCAGCCCAAACAGCAAATCTCAAGCACCACATTTAGTGCCTCGTTTCCTAATCTGTTTCCCTCAGCTTGGCTTTATTTAATTCGACTACATTCCATGACCCTTGTTTCACTTTTATTGATGTTCATTTTAAGCCCCTTTTCAAGCCACTATCCATCCTGTACAACTGCTGTTCGAAGACTTTTGCATTCTCTGACAAAATTACAGTGTTATCGGCAAAAGTCAAAGTTTTTGTGTATTGTTCCTGAACTTCAATTCGCATTCCAAATTTCTCCTTGGTTTCCTTCACGGCTTGTTCTGTGTACAGACTGAGTGACATCGGCGGCAGGCTGCAGCCATGTCTCACTCCATTGTCACCTACTGCTTCCCTTTCATGTCCTTCGACTCTTACAACTGCAATCTGGTTTCTGTACAAGGTGTAAATAATCTTTTGCTCCCTGCATTTTATCCCCGATACCTTGAAAATGTCAACGAATGTAGTTCAGTCGAAATTGTCCAAGGCTTACTTTACATCTATGAATGCCACGAAAGTATGTTTGTCGTTCTTCTACTTATCTACTACGATAAGTCGTTGGGTCTGTTATATGTATGTTTTATCTCATTCTGTGGGTAAATGTATTTTCACTTATATACTTTTCCAGTATTTCCAGTCATACATGATCCACGACTGGAGTTTCGATAGAACAAGTAGCGTACCTTATTTTAGAATAACGTAAATAAAAATATAGTTATAAAAATTAACTATTTTAATTTTTTTAAATTTGTGTATTTATTTGCTTCAATACATGTTTTTCGCACTTCTGTCACTGAATGTCAGTGTTTGGTTCGTTTTAAAATTTTGATGTTTGTTTCTACATTGTATGTTTGTGTTTAAATAAATAAACAATTACTTTTTTATTTAAATTTATTCAAGCCGTGTATCTCTCAACCCGCCAGTTTACTTTGATCACCCGTAATTCTGTTTCTGAGGGGACGTGAACAGGAACCATAGAGGAAACATTTTTTCAGTTGTTTGGTGGCTTAATCAAACTGCCTTTTAAGCACCTAGTGCCACCTGTCGGAAGTATTTTTGCCACGATTCGTTACTTTTCTTTGAACTTCCCTAATTCAAAAAAATTTGACAATGTTAATTTCTTCCTTGCTTGCACCTCAGGGAAAGTTAACACTCAACTTTATGCCCCCAGCGATTCATCTGCTTAATTAGTTATACATTAATTGCTCCTGGATCAATTTAATCAATAGCAGTATATTAATTGGTTTTAAATGATGAAAAGAAGAATTAATCTATTCAGTGCATACTTAAATGAACATGTATAAATGCTTATTTTTACTATGATGGACCCCCTGAGATCTCTTTAGCTACCGCAGGGTGTGTGGGTTCCCTTCAGGAGTATGTGTACCCTGTTGTGAAGCACTCGATAAGTTTTACCAGTGAAGGTACAACAGACAGCTTTCACACAGATGAATGAATGAACGGATATCTCGGTCGACTAATAGGCTAAAAAGAGTTACCGTTGAAAGAACGAATATATGGTTCAGTCGACTAAAAGTCTGTAGACTGCTTTCACTTGAAAACAAAAGAATGAATAATTTAGTCAATATGCAAAACTACAGCAGACTGTATTGACCATTGTCATTCGGTCGCTCCCACAGACTATTTTCACTGAAATAACGGATGGCTAAATCAGTCAATACGTAAAACTACAACCGAATGAGTAGCTGCGGTTATGAGCACTTTCGCGACGAAGTCCTTGGATAAAAGTTCTCGGTAAATCTGCCGCCTCCAATTCTAATAAGATCCAAAGCTTTGCATAACTCCCTCTGTCACTATCGTCAGGGGATGCCTGACTTCGTGAAACTGGCGAGGCTCCCATTTTATGCCAAAAAAGACGGCATCTGATTGTCTTAATTATTTAATCATGACGTTTTGAAAATGTCGCTTACTGATGTGGCGCCCTCTTTCCATTAGTCTGGTCCTTACTTTCTATTTTATTTATTTATTTACTTTTTGAATCTAGTGTTTCTTCACACATGCCCCCTAATTTTTTTCCTTTTACTTCAAGAAGAATTTTACGGCTTGCTTCGTTGAAACTGAAGGCGAGTAACCCATGCCGCAGTGCCGAGCAGTTGTATCACGTAACTACATCCTGTTTATTACAGCTTATGTGTGTGATTAACTGCTTTCAGCTGATAGTGGTCCATTGAAATCTTACATTAACTTCACTTTCTGCCGTAATGTATATCACCTTCAGACTTTTCGTAGCCTCTTTGTCACTAAGACAGGAATTTTCTGAATCCTAAGAAAAAGGAACCTTGTTTAAGAAATCTAACTCTGTGCTTAACTTATTCGTAATGTCCAAACTCTTGACTGAAGAGAACTCATCACTTCGCCGCAGAGTGAAAATTTTATTCTGACAACATTCATCAGAATGTGGCTAAGCCACGTCTCCGCTGTATCATTTGTTCAAGGAGTGGTAGACCCGCAAGTTTCGCAGGAGAGCTTCTGTGAAGTTTGGACGATAGGAGACGAGGTACCGGCAAAAGTAAAGCTGCAAGTCGTGCTTGGGTTTCTCAGTCGGCTGACAAAATACATGAATGTCGCAGGTGGGCGGTCCCCTAAAACAACGGGGGTGCCTATTGACAAAGATCCCACAATCCAAAATTTGGAGGTGCCGTTCAATAAGCAGTTTTCGCCGCACAGCGGTAGCTACGTACCGCCGACTACTACACCAGACACGCGCTGTGTTGCAGAGCAACAAACTGCGTCGAATTGACATGCTCCTACGAACACGTTACGTCAACACGTCTCAAAAATGAACCCTTTCGCGGACGTCCTTCCCTTGACGGTTCCGATGGCCGATAGATTTCAAGTAGCATATGGACATTCCGTGCCGGCCAGTGTGGTCGAGCGGTTCTAGGCGCTACAGTCTGGAACCGCCGACCGCTACGGTCGCAGGTTCGAATCCTGTATCGGGCATGGATGTGTGTGATGTCCTTAGGTTAGTTAGGTTTAAGTAGTTCTAAGTTCTAGGGGACTGATGATCTTAGAAGTTAAGTCCCATAGTGCTCAGAACCATTTGAACCATTTTGGACAATCCGTGAGCGCCGGTCTCTTTTTTGAAGTCTGATACGCCACCCTAACACTGCTGCAGCGGGTGGGCGGTATCGTTTAATTCGTGTCTATAACCGTGTGCGAGAGCTGTACCTAAACACTGGGTCGCAGGTGGACCTCTGCACTCGCCGGTCTAACGGGCACCATGATAGCTGAAGTGGCACTGTGCTCTCTAGATCTACCGGTTTCTGTGGAACATGTTTCACCGCCACTCACCCACATCAGAAAGTTCTTGATTGACCTCATTTACTTACCAGTGGACCTTCCTATTATCGCCTTTACTAACAGAAACAACCCATCAATACGGTTGCTCAACGGCACCCCGATGTTGGCTGGAACACGGTGTGACGTACGGCCCAAATGGTTCAAATGGCTCTGAGCACTATGGGACTTAACTTCTGAGGTCATCAGTCTCCTAGAACTTAGAACTACTAAAACCTAACTAACATAAGGACATCACACACATCCATGCCCGAGGCAGGATTCGAACCTGCGACCGTAGCGGTCGCGCGGTTCCAGAGTGACGTACGGCCTACTCGCCTTTCCTACCTACGTCGGTGCGTTCGTTGTGGAACGTGGCTGTGAACGGGAAGTTCGCTACTCGTCAGCGGCTACAGTCCATTCATCTGACGGACGACCCTGTGTGTCTGAGGTGCTCATTCGTTGATTTGAATGCGCACCGCCTGACCCGTGACGCGACTGGCGGTTGCTGGCTGCACACGCCGGCATTACTGTTGCGTAGATTGCCGGAGTCTGTCTGATGATATACTGCACCCCGTTAACTCGCTAAAAGGCATGGCCCTCTACTAAATATTTCGTGATGCACACACTAGTTTTGGTCCATGCTGATGGGGACACACGCGGCTTCCAGCCGCCACCCGAAGTACAGGACCCACTCCACTAGTTATTTAGGTTCTTTATTCGCGGACCCACGTGTTCATTGGAGCTTTCCAGGCACGAGACGCTGTTACAGAAGAAGATATCTAGAGCACATTGATCCCCTACGGATGGAATAGGGGGTGAACCCCTACCAACAGACGAGAAGACGGCTCAGACGCTCGTCACGGCAGTCGTGACGGCGGGATAGCCAGGCCTCGGGTGTCAGCCGGTGCCCTACCCACCGTCCTGCTCTGGGAGGTTCCCTTTCAAGAAGACAAAACAAACAAGACGAAAACAAAAGTCAGTTAAACGCAATTATGCGGTGACAGAGATCCTGAGTTCGGGTTCGAGTATCGGTCCGGGGGACAGTTTTAATCTGCCAGGAAGTTTCATATCAGCGCACACTTCACTGCAGAGAGAAAATTTCATTGTGGAGTATGACAGCAGTCAAGCACGCGCAAAAGCAGTAATAAGCAACGCGTAGTGATGTGATGTAGCCCCTCGGCCACTTCGGCATGGGTTCCTCGTCTTCTGTTCCAACAAAGTAGGTCCTAAAATTCTTCTTAAGACAAAAGGAATGAAGCTAGGGGGTGTGCGTGAAGAAACACGAAATACGAGAAAATAAGGACCGCGCTAGTGTCAATACAGTGAGTTCGTGCACTCTATCCAGTGTTTGTCAACTGCACCCTTCCATGCATCGCTAAGTGCGTAACCGGTGTCTGTATTAAAATTTTTATCACAGACTCCTAATAGTCCGGAACACGGGATGTTACGTAAATACAAGATTATGTTTGACTGTACGAGTATTGCGTGCCCGTGCTTCACTGACGTCTCTGTTCACTGTAATAAGTTTAATGTCTGTGTTTTGCGACCGCACCGCAAAACCGTGCGATTAGTAGACGAAAAGACGTGCCTCTCCAATGGGAACCGAAAACATTTGATCGCAAGGTCATAGGTCAACCGATTCCCCCGCAGGAAAACACGTCTGATATATTCGATACGACACTGGTGACGGCATGTGCGTCACATGACAGGAATATGTCGTCGACCCACCTAACTTGTACACTTGGCGAATGGGTAAAAAGATTCTTCTACCTTGCCCGATTTAGGTTTTCTTGTGGATGTAATAATCGCTCCCAAAAAAGTGATGGAAACATAAGAGTTTGTCACATAAACTAGAACAAATGAATGCTACAGTTTCACAGTCGCACAGTTTTCCCTGTGCTCTGTCAAAACATATATTCTAACAACGGAACATCACCATCGCACCCCCCTCAGATTTAGTTATAAGTTGGCACAGTGGATAGGCCTTGAAAAACTGAACACAGATCAATCGAGTAAACAGGAAGAAGTTGTGTGGAACTATGAAAAAAATAAGCAAAATACACAAACTGAGTAGTCCATGTGGAAGATAAGCAACATCAAGGATAGTGTGAGCTCAGGAGCGCCGTGGTCCCGTGGTTAGCGTGAGCAGCTACAGAACGAGAGGTCCTTGGTTCAAGTCTTCCCTCGAGTGAAAAGTTTAATTTTTTACTTTCAGACAATTATTATCTGTCTGTCCGTGCGACCGATGCGAGGTAACTGCGCCATAGTATGGGGACGCTACACCTAAACAAACCTCGAAACACACGACGTCAGTCGACTACAGCGCACAGAAGTATTTCTGCTAACGAGGCTCCCTGGCTGGCAGTTGACTGTTAGCCACTTTGGACGAGAGTGCATTAAATACGTGAGATGTATTCCGTGGGCAATATGAATCCAGCAAATACAGCTCGCGACTTCAATAACAAGGTCAATGAATATTTTCCTGTGGAGGAATCGACTGACCTATGACCTTGCGATCAAATGTTTTCGGTCTCCATTGGAGAGGCACGTCCTTTCGTCTACTAATTGTACGGTTTTGCGGTGCGGTCACAAAACACAGACACTAAACGTATTGCAGTGAACAGAGACGTCAATGAACGAATGGACAGATCATAACTTTGCGAAAATAAAGAAAGTAAACTTTTAACGTGAGGGAAGACTTGAACCAAGGACCTCTGGTTCTGCAGCTGCTCACGCTAACCACGGGCGCGCCTGAGCTCACACTGTCCTTGATGTTGCCAATGTTGCGTATGGACTACTCAGTTTGTATATTTTGCTTATTTTTTCATAGTTCCACACAACTTCTTCCTGTTTTCTCGACTGATTTGTGTTCAGTTTTTCAAGACCTATCCACTGTGCCAACTTATAACTGAATCTGAGAGGGGTGCTATGGGGAGGTTCCCTTGGAAGTATAACTCTGTGATAAAAACAGGAACCACACTGGTGCTACGGTCGCAGGTTCGAATCCTGCCTCGGGCATGGATGTGTGTGATGTCCTTAGGTTAGTTAGGTTTAAGAAGTTCTAAGTCGAGGGGACTGATGACCTCAGACGTTAAGTCCCATAGTGCTTGGAGCCATTTGATATGTGGAGACATCGGTTATGAGCTGTACGATAGTCAGACATGGCCTCTGTCGACGACGACGGAGGTAGTCGTCGAAAGCTTGGAATTGTATCCGAACTTGACGCAGCTCTTCGCCTGCGCAGGTGCTGCACGGCGCGCCGTCCAAGTCGCAGCTGCAGTGCCCCGAGTGCGGCGCGGTGGTGTCTAAGCGGGCGCTGCGCTCGCACCTGCGCGTGCACACGGGTGAGCGGCCGTTGTGGTGCGCCGACTGCGGCGGCGAGTACCCCAGCCGTGCCGCGCTGCTGGCGCACCAGCAGCGCGCGCACTCCAAGTTCGCGGCGGCCCCGGTCGCGCCGTGCGCCGTTTGCGGCTTCCGCGCCGCCAACGCCGTCACCATGCGGCGGCACGCGCGCCTCCACGCGCCCCGACCCAGGAACTTCGTCTGCGCCAAGTGCGGCAAGGCCTTCTACGACAAGTGAGTACGCCAGCCTGGCTGCGGGCATTCATTACAGCATTAAGACCATCAAACTTGTTTGTCAAATTCTTTGTCTGCTATCCACAGGTTTGTCAAACAAGCGCTGACGTATCAAAAATGTTTGTCAAATGTAACCGCGTTTTTGAAGCAGCAGTCGCTAAGTACGAGGGTCACTCCAAAACAAATGCACACTATTTTTTTAAAAATCCATCTTTTATTCTACATGTTTGAAAGTTTTACAGTGTGTAGATACATCCCTTAGGAACAATATTTTCATTTCTCCACATAATTTCCATCCCTCTCAACTGCCTTACGCCATCTTGGGACCAGCGCCTGCATACCTGCACGGCAAAACTCTGGACCAACCTGTTGGAGCCACTGTTTGGCAGCGTGCACAAGGGAGTCATCATCTCCAAACCTTGTTCCACGAAGAGAGTCTTTCAGTTTCCCAAAGAGATGATAGTCACATGGAGCCAGGTCAGGACTGTAAGGCAGGTGTTTCAGTGTTGTCCACCCGAGTTTTGTGATCGCTTCCATGGTTTTTTGACTGACATGTGGCCGTGCATAGTCGTGCAACAGCAAAACATCCTGCTTTTGCCGATGTGGTCGAACACGACTCAGTTGAGCTTGAAGTTTCTTCAGTGTGCCGGCCGCGGTGGTCTAGCGGTTCTAGGCGCTCAGTTCGGAGCCGCGCGACTGCTACGGTCGCAGGTTCGAATCCTGCCTCGGGCATGGATGTGTGTGATGTCCTTAGGTTAGTTAGGTTTAAGTAGTTCTAAGTTCTAGCGGACTGATGACCATAGATGTTAAGTCCCATAGTGCTCAGAGCCATTTGAACCATTTTTTTTCTTCAGTGTCGTCACATATGCATCAGAATTTATGGTGGCTCCAATTGGCATAATGTCCACAAGCAAGAGTTCTTCAGAATCGAAAAACACTGTAGCCATAACTTTTCCAGCTGAAGGAGTAGTTTTGAATTTTTTTTCCTTGGGTGAATTTGCATGATGCCACTCTATTGATTGCCTCTTCGTCTCTGGTGAAAAATGATGGAGCCATGTTTCATCACCTGTCACAAGAAATTCATCTCCACCATTCTCGTACTGTTCGCTGCATACCGTTTTCTTTGTTTCTTTGTGAGCCACTGTCAACATCGTGGGAACCCACCTGGCACAAACCTTTTTTAATGCCATCACTTTCAGTATTCTGCAAACACTTCCTTCTCCTATCCCAACGTAGCGTGACAATTCGTTTACTGTGATGCGTCTGTCAGCAGTCACCAATTCGTTAACTCTCTGCACATTGTCTGGAGTGTGTGCAGTACGAGGTTTGCCGCTGCGAGGACAATCATCAATATTGCCGTGCCCGCTTTCATCACGTTACCTGCTTGCCCATCGACTAACTGTACTGCGATCGACAGCAGCATCTCCATACACCTTTTTCAACCTCTTGTGGATGTTTCTCACTGTCTCGTTTTCACAGCACAGGAATTCTATGACAGCACGTTGTTTCTGACGAACGTCAAGTGTAGCAGCCATCTTGAAGACATGCTGTGACGGCACCACTCACGGGAACAGGTTGAACTCAGTTTGAAAACAAGCGGGAAGGATTTATCTACATACTATAAAACTTTCACACATGCAAAATGAAAACTGTATTTTTACAAAAATAGTGTGCATTTCTTTTGGAGTGACCCTCTTATTTCGACCAGACTTGTGCTGTGCCAAAACTACACGTCAGTAGTTTTAGTACCCTACACAAATGACGTAGAAAATGGTAGGATTACCGGTAGTATTGGTACAATGGTTGGAAAAGAAATATAAACGAACACGTATGATAGAAAATGGGTGCCGATGACTTCTCATTCTCTTTTTGTTTTTTTTCTGCTTTTTTTTGGTTGTTTGTTTTCATGTAATTAGAACTGCACGTCGTTCAGTGTTAGTTCATTGTGTATCTTACATCCTTAAAGAATATAAATTGCATTTTAAACCTAATAAAAATTAGGTGATCACGTAACTTTTACGCTTTTGTGCAACCAAAGCAATTACTTTTGATGCATGTACTGTTTACTTGCACAAACATAAGAGCATAAATATTTATTGTTATTTCGTACTCAATAGAATGTTCTCGTCACTATGAAAAGCAAGAGTTGATAAATGCAAAAGCTTTGTATCAATAACAGAAACATTAGTTCGTCGAAATATTGAAGCGATGTTTGATATATTTTGGTTTTGCGTTCTTTTTTAATTTTTTTGTTGAGGAGATTGCGTTTTTTCTAGCGCTACATGATAATTTGTATCTTTTTTTCCTTATTTTTACTACAACATCCATCTGTTTCATATTATGAATCAACAATTTTCGTATAAAATCTGTATCAAACCTTGATAGTTTCAGTTTCGCTAAAAATTCTCTTTATTCTTCAATAACAGACATTAGGTTAAGTTTTCAGAACAAAAATGTTCCGTTGGTTACTTGGCCCTTTGCATATTCTCACTCAGTTTCTAGACTGTTCACTACTTTCAGCTTTTGGCGAATTCTAGTAAGAGACTGGTCGCATAGAAACAGATCGTTATGACGTAACGCCTGATAGGTATGCAACACACTCAGCGCACAGGTAACACAATACGACCTTAACTGACAGAAGCTACTAGGAAAGCTATCATAGTCTACGCATACTTATGGCAGTCTACAGAAGCTAACAGTAGTTTTACAACTCCGATTTTGATGGCAGTGGGAATGACTACCAATGCAGACGAGACATTTCTTGTATTGAATTTTGCACTGTGTATAAATAATAAAAAGAAAAAAAATGACGCTGGTCCAGAGACTGGTTGAAATTGAGATAGAAATATACTCCTGAAAATCTAAAGAAATTTCTTTAAAATGTCACATCGGGGTAACATATACACTTTCTGATCAAAAGTATCCAGACACCCGTATGTTGTGCGGAATTGACTGCTAGGTATCACAAGAGGCGGACCAGCCAGTATAACAGAAAGCGGGGAGTGTTGTTTTGTCAGCAGAGAATCGGTAGCATTGGTCGGTTTTGAGGGCTCAGTGACTTCGAACATGGACAGTGTCACCTGAGTAACAAATCCATCACGGACCTTTGAACACTTCTAAGGCTGCCTGAATCAGTTGTTGGTGATATGACTGCGAAGTGAAAACGCGAAGGAACAACCACAACTAAACGAAGACCACGCAGTGGTCGAGCAGCTCCTCATAAGCCACAATTTTCTGTGGTCCACGCCTTGCGACAGTTGAGGTAGTGTAAAAAGCCATGCCACTGGACAGTGGATGACGAAATTGAATGACTTGAGTGATGAATCACGCTGAACTCCATGGAAATCCGATGGAAGGATTTTGGTTTAACGAATGCTTGGAGAACAGTACCCGCCATCATGTGAAGTGTCAATATCGAAGTACAGAGGAGATGGTTTTACGGCATGTGCATATTTTTCTCGGTTAGGGTGTGGGGCTCTTATTGAGCTTAAGAAAACGCTAAATGGGGAAGAATATGAACACATTTTACAGGATTGTGTACAGTAGAGGAACAGTTCACATACCATGATTGTTTGTATCAGCATGAGAATGCACCCTGTCATAAAGCATCTGTGAGGCTGTGGTTCGTGGACGTAACAGTCCTGGAATGAACTGATCTGCACAGAGTCCCGTCTTGAACCCCAAGGAATACATTTGGGACGAGTCAGAACGTCAACTGCGCTCCAGATCACAGCGTACAACGTTAGTACGTTCTCTGGTGACGACTCCTGAGGAACAATGGGCTACCATTCCATCACAGACATTTAGCACCTAGAACGATTTCTACCCATCTTCGATTAACACCTTCTCCTCAATGGTCAGGTTGAAACCGAGCCAGTGCTAGTTTGTACAGAGTGGGCATCAGTTAATTAAATTTGTAAGTTGATACACAATTGAATCAGTCAAGAACTATTGGAGATAGTCAAATAACAACCACTTAACTAGTGGAGAGTTATGTCCCAGATTAGCGTTTGATTAAATTAAAATTAAGAACAGTCATATTAACACACTAAATAAAATACTAAAAATCAAATAGTCACTGATAATGAATTAGCTCTGAAGAAGCCAGACTGGAAAGTTGGATGGAGTGCACTAACAAGGGGACCCTCCATACTGTAAATCACGGATTTGATGCGCTTCACATATGCTGTAGAGCTACTTACCCTGAGTACCTGGCTATCCGTTTTGTTTTTTAGCGACGGGCCTTTGTATCTGAGAAAATCGATTTTGAAGTTCATTACGGGCTTTGCATACCCGTAACATTACATATATTCCAACAAGTCTGCGTAGCGTAGTGGTAAAGGTTCACGGATACTGCGTTGGAGGTACCATGTTCGAATCCTGCTCCCATTTTTTTTATTTATGCAAGAACCGTTCGGAAAATTTGGTCCTAACGTTCAAAAACGCGTAGACGAATTAACTCGGAAGTACAGAAATGTAGTCGTGTTCTGCACAAAATTCGGGAAGTTCACGAAACTGGTGTATGAAGAATTTTCGCGTTCTGTAATTCTTCCGTATGTGGAATAGAAACATTTTTTCTACATTATCGATTCGTGGGGAGGGCAAACCGGTTCAACATTATACAATCATCTATTCACTGATGACAGGAAAGCGAGCACCTGCACCCTAAAAGTGTCCCATCAAAGTGCACTCCTTATTGCCAGCCCTGCGATGTCTGTTTTTACCGACAGGTGAAAATCTTCACGAAAATTATTCTGAATGTTCTCGACTTGCTGAAAGACAATAGAGAGATCGCTTCTAGGGAAGATTCGATAAAATTACATTCGCTAACTCTACATCAATTCAGCGCACCTAATTTTGAAAGCATGATTAGATACGCATTGTTCGTATCGAAATTAGCGGATGAAAGAGAAATCTTTTTGAATGCAAAAGAATTGTGTTTCCCGGTATCGCTCTGAAAGAAACCGTGCGCCTGCAGGAACGTTGCTTTCATAAGATGAGCGTGGTGCTGCGAAAATTTGTGCTTTGGTTGTTTCTAATCACCCACAATATTGATCTGGCACATCAAGCAATGTGGACGATGAAAAATAAGATTTTGCAATATTGTATGACAGAAAACATTAATAACTGAATATATCTTTATAATTTCGCACACCTTACATTGTGTTGATATTCTTTGAAATAAAATTGAAAAATTCGGTCGATTTTTCAAAAAAAAAAAAAAAGTACACGAGCAGGATTAGAACACGGTACCTCCAACGCGGTAGCCGTGAACTTTTACCACTGCGCTACGCTGACAGGCTCGGAATATACCTAACGTTACGCATATACAGTTCGCGCAATGAACTTCAAAATCATCGATTTTTCTCAAAAACCAAGACCTATCGCTAAAAAAACCGAATAGCCAGCTACTCAGGGTAAGTGCCTCTAAAACATATTTGAAGCGCATCAAAATCCATGATTCACAGTATGGAGGGTCCTCTTGTAAGTTACGTTGAGATCACAGTGTAGAAACCAGGGAGCATTTCTCAAATCCTTCTGACAAGGGAACCTCCCCATCGCACCCCCCTCAGATTTAGTTATAAGTTGGCACTGTGGATAGGCCTTGAAAAACTGAACACAGATCAATTGAGAAAACAGGAAGAAGTTGTGTGGAACTGTGAAAAAATAACCAAAATATACAAACTGAGTAGTGCATGGGCAAGATAGGCAACATCATGGACAGTGTGAGCTCAGGAGCGCCGTGGTCCCGTGGTAGCGTGAGCAGCTGCAGAACGAGAGGTCCTTGGTTCAGGTCTTCCCTCGAGTTGAAAGTTTATTTTCTTTATTTTTGCATAGTTATTATCTGTCCGTTCATTGACGTCTCTGTTCACTGTAATAAGTTTAGTGTCTGTGTTTTGGGACCGCATCGCAAAACCGTGCGATTAGTAGACGAAAGGACGTGCCTCTCCAATGGGAACCGGAAACATTTGGTCGCAAGGTCATAGGTCAACCGATTCCCCCACAGGAAAACAAATCTGATATATTCTATACGACACTGGTGACGGCATGTGCGTCACATGACAGGAATATGTTGTTGACCCACCTAACTTGTACACTTGGCGAATGGGTAAAAAGATTCTTCTACCTTGACCGATTTAGGTTTTCTTGTGGATGTGATAATCACTCCCAAAAAAGTGATGAAAACATAAGAGTTTGTCACATAAACTGAAAATAAAAAATTAAACTTTTCACTCGATGAAAGATTTGAACCAAGGACCTCTCGTTACGCAGCTGCTCACGTTACCACGGGACCACGGCGCTTCTGAGCTCACAGTGTCCTTAATGTTGCCTATATTACCCATGGACTACCCAGATTGTATATTTTGCTTACTTTTTCACGGTTCCACACAACTTCTTCCTGTTTTCTCAATTGATCTGTGTTCAGTTTTTCAAGGCCTATCCACTGTGCCAACTTATAACTAAATCTGAGGGGGGTGCGTGGGGAGGTTCCCTTGTGAGAAAGAACATGTGCGGTGGGGCAAGTATAGGTTATGTACAAAGATATGTTTACATGTAACATATCAATTGTAAGTAGCCTGTACTACGCACGTTCGGCACATACAGAACAACAGATGGATGCATTAGTAGGACAGAAGATGAGCGTAAGTGAAAACCACAACCATATAGCTGTAAATATAAATAGCTAGATTGAACTGAGCTGCCAACAATCACTACATATCTCATATCTAAGTGTGTATAATTAAATATTTTTGTTTCTATTGTAGACCACTGAAGATGCCTAGCGTGAATAGGCGAAACGTTTTTGGTACACACAAATCAGTTCAGTGGAAAAATAGGGAATTTTCTTATCTACATGATAATTTGTACATATTGTTTTTATTTTTTTATGCTTGCTGTCCTGACGTAGTGACAGTAAGGGATTTGCGGCTCACTAACAAGTCTGTACGCCCCTGCTTTACACCATATAGTCTGGAGACGTTTCTTCCACAAACGATAGAGTTCACCAAAACTTTTAACAAATAGTCAAGAGAAATTAAAAAGTAAAAAAAAAGTCTTATTTCTCGTTAATAATTGAAACAGGAGCCGAAATTTCACATACTGACCTTTTTTAAGAGGATACACGTTATATTTCGAATTGTTACCAGTGTCCAGAAATCGAGACACAAGGAAATCCGTGTAAGGATTATGCAGAACGAGTCATGACATTCCAAAAAATCGGAGCTTCACGCTTGGCCTGGACACGCGCAGTCGGAAGGGCAACCGTGGGCAGTGCGGAAGTGGTGGGCGTTACAGGCAGGCGATCGGTGCGCTATGTGGGAAATGCCAAGCACTGGAGCGGAAGTGCCGTTCTAAACTGAACCCTACGCTCATATTTTTCTGCAAATATTAAGTGGAGCATCCCTACGCCCACACCTGCATCGTAACCATTCAAAAACATCTACTGACTCCCCTGCTTTGGTGAAATTCCGCTGGAAGCAACAAGAGAAGCGATTTATTTTCACCTGGCTTGTTAACAATTTCGAACTTTCTGAGAAGCGTCACGAGGGACGAATTTTGAGGAAAAAATACATTTCTCTTGTTGCTATGTTAAAATTTGCTTTCTTTGCCAAAACGCACCGGAGTTTACGAATGTCACTTCACTAACATGTTTATCAAGTGAGAAACTAACAAGGGAACCTCCCCATCGCACCCCCACCCCCCCCCCCCCCCCCTCAGATTTAGCTATAAGTTGGCACAGTGGCTAGGCCTTGAAAACCTGAACATGGATCAATCGAGAAAACAGGAAGAAGTTGTGTGGAACTATGAAAAAAATAAGCAAAATATACAAACTGAATAGTCCATGTCCGAGATGGGCAACATCAAGAATAGCGTGAGTTCAGGAGCGCCGTGGTCCCGTGGTTAGCGTGAGAAGCTGCGGGAAAAGAGGTCCTTGGTTCAAGTCTTCCCTCGAGTGAAAAGTTTACTTTCTTTATTTTCGCAAAGTTATGATCTGTCCGTTCGTTCACTGACGTCTCTGTTCACTGTAATAAGTTTAATGCCTGTGTTTTGGGACCGCACCGCAATACCATGCGATTAGTAGACGAAAGGACGTGCCTCTCCAATGAGAACCGAAAACATTTGATCGCAAGGTCATAGATCAACCGATTTCCCCACAGGAAAACACGTCTGATATATTCTATACGACACTGGTGACGGCATGTGCGTCACATGACAGGAATATGTCGTCGACCCACCTAACTTGTACACTTGGCGAATGGGTAAAAAGATTCTTCTACCTTGCCCGATTTAGGTTTTCTTGTGGATGTAATAATCGCTCCCAAAAAAGTGATGGAAACATAAGAGTTTGTCACATAAACTGCAACAAATGAATGCAACAGTTTCACAGTCGCACAGTTTTCCCTGTGCTCTGTCAAAACATATGTTTTTAACGTTTTCAAATCCTGCGTATGTCCAAGCAAATCTGAACATGTCCTGGAATTTTGGAGAGCGAAGTCGATATTGTGTCCCCATACTACGACGCAGTTACCTCGCATCGGACGGACGGACGGACGGACAGATAATAATTGTCTGAAAATAAAAAATTAAACTTTTCACTCGAGAGGAGACTTGAATCAAGGACCTTTCGTTCAGCAGCTGCTCACGCTAACCACGGGACCACGGCGCTCCTGAGCCCACGCTATCCTTGATGTTGCCTTTCTTGCGCATGGACTACTCAGTTGTATATTTTGCTTATTTTTTTCATAGATCCACACAACTTCTTCCTGTTTTCTCGATTGATCTGTGCTCAGTTTTTCAAGGCCTATCCACTGTGCCAACTTATAACTAAATCTGAGGGGGAGTGCGATGGGGAGGCTCCCTTGTAAGAGCAACTGAGATCAATAGCTTGTGAAAAAATACATCGTCGGTACAAATATTAACGTGTAATATCTTCACTAATGGTGAAATTCACAGCATTTCTCTTTGGACCAGTTATCGATATCCTTTAGAAATTACATTCCTTCTTCGAAAAAATCTGTACTTAGTGGAATAACACCAAGTTTCGCTTAGTACCCATATGAAAAAATACTCTCCTCATTACGTGGTCTTTTGCCAAAATCCCGTTTAGATATCCCAAAGCGTTTATGTGATACGAGGAATTTTATGGATATTTCATTTTGGCTTTATCGCTATCGCAGATGAGTGAGCTATATAAGATCAATTTTATCAAGACTGGTGACAGATAGAAGGAAGGAAGGAAAATTGGGTTCAGCATCACATCGACATCGAAGTCATTACAGACAGACCACAGACTCGGATTGTGTCAAAGGTAGGGAAAGAAATGAGCTGTGCACTTTCAAAGGGACCTGGAGCGATTTAGGGAAATCACGGGAAACCTAAAACTGGGGAGCAAAACAACGGTCTTCCTGAATGCAAGTCCAGTGTAGTAACCACTGTTCCATCTCGCTCGGTGGTGAGAGGTAGACCTCCATCCAAGTCTAACGAAAAATTCAATATTTTACCTGAGCTTCAAATAGCTCTGAGCACTATGGGACTTAACATCTGAGGTCATCAGTCCCCTAGAACTTAGAATTACTTAAACCTAACTAACGTAAAGACATCACACACATCCATGCCCGAGGCAGGATTCGAACCTTCGACCGTAGCAGTCGCGCGGTTCCGGACTGAAGCGCCTAGAACCGCTCGGCCAGCGCGGCGGGCTATTTTAGCTGAATTTCATAAACAACAACATATTGGGTGGGGCAAATAACAGTTCCAAGATACAAAGAAAGATGGTAGAGGAAAAGAAATATGGTACTAACTTGACTATAGCAGATGTTGCAAGTGACCACTATCTATCTCTTAGCACTTTTGGGCCCTGGTCAGCAATTTGCTGAAAGCAGGTCAAAGCTGGAATGCAGGAATTTCTGCAGTGTCATCCGATATGTTCTGCTGCAGTTCTTGTTGCGACTGACCTTAGACTTGCGAGCTCCCCATACAATATAATCACACACAGATCATTTAAGCTGGGTGGCCAGCTAAGGCCGCGAACAGACTGACCCCTGCCAACAACTCTCTCAGGTGTGAAGATTGCGTAAATGTGCTCCGTTGGTACGACCGGTTGCTCCATTCTGTTGGAAAATGATCACTTTCAGCATCTCCTATAGTCAGGTTAGTAATGTATTTCCTTCCCTCCGCTGTGTATTTTTTGCATCCTGAAACTCTGTTCTCTGGGCCATTTATATTGGCCCTACCCTGTTTTATGTAATATGCACCAAAAGCAAAATCATGTTGTTGTTGTTGTGGTCTTCAGTCCTGAGACTGGATTTGATGCAGCCCTCCATGCCACTCTATCTTGTGCAAGTTTCTTCATCTCCCAGTACCTACCGCAACCTACATCCTTCTGAATCTGCTTAGTGTATTCATCTCTTGGTTTCCCTCTACGATTTTTACCCTCCACGCTGCCCTCCAATACTAAATTGGTGATCCCTTGATGCCTCAGAACATGTCCTATCAACCGATCCCTTCTTCTAGTCAAGTTGTGCCACAAACTCCTCCCCACTTCTATTCAATGCCTCCTAATTAGTTATGTGATCTACCCATCTAATCTTCAGCATTCTTCTGTAGCACCACATTTCGAAAGCTGCTATTCTCTTCTTGTCCAAACTATTTATCGTCCATGTTTCACTTCCATACATGGCCCCACTCTATACAAATACTTTCAGAAACCGCTTCCTGACACTTAAATCTGTACTCGATGTTAACAAATTTCTCTTCTTCAGAAACGCTTTCCTTTCCATTGCCAGTCTACATTTTATATCCTCTCTACTTTGACCATCTAAGTTATTTTGCTCCCCAAGTAGCAAAAGTCCTTTACTACTTTAAGTGACTCATTTCCTAATCTAATTCCCTCAGCAGTATTTAAACTAATTTGAATTTCGTGCAGTGTCTTACTTAAATGCGAATATCACAATAACTTTGAGCATTAACGAAATAATGAACACTTCATCATGAAGCTGACATTCAATGCTACAAGTAACATACAAATGATTTTTTGAGCGGAATATTATCTGTAAAATCGTTTGACGAAGATGGCAGGGCGTCCACCTCGTTTCTGCTATCGCAACCTGTCGAAAGCGGGCAAAAAATGTCGGGCTCACCTTCTGAACAAACGAATGAACTTGCCCAGCGCATCGGACGAAAAGTGGACACTGCACATTAGCCACCGTATCCTGCGTGGACACTACGGTATGTAAAAAGTATCACCTCCAGCCCCCTGCTCCCCCACCCATCCCTACACCACTTGTAACGAGTCGTGCGATAGCTCGCGGCGTACAGATGTAATGGTGGAGAGCATTTTTTGGTTTTTGTTTTTCGGTACAGGCTGGACACCACAGCCATGAAGTTTGGGGAAGAGGCGACCGCGTCCCAAGGGCGCAGCGGCCAGAGACTGCAACGCCTTTGCGGCCGGCTAATGGCGGCGGGACGGATACAGAGTAATGGATGTTGCGTTTTATTTGCCTCGAGCATACTTAACGGCGCGCTGCCCGCGCTAATGTATCAGCTCGATTGCCGGCGCGTCTATAAGCTGCGAAGATCTAGCGATTTATTATTTTGCACATTAGGCCGTAAATAAGGAGACGCTTTAGCCCTGCCCTGCGCCGTGCCGTGCTGCCGCGCCCGCTATCGTTGCCACAAATTACGACGGCGGAAGAAAAGACTCGGCCAGATACTAATCGAAGTATCCCGTAGATTCTCCGCGGCTGACTCTAACTCTCGCTAAATGACGCTCCGGCGTGAACGGCTGGCGGTACGGGTGGTCATTAAAGCGGCGACTTGTGGGTGGGAGACCGCGTTCTAACGCGCGCCGCCCCCTCCGCCATGCACCGCTTTTACTTTCTGTCAAAGTGAGAGAGCGTAGGACGTAAACCACTTTTGGAAATTTAATTACGATTCACCATAGCTGCGCTACATACCAGATAAATGTCGTTTAATTATGTGTTGAACTCAAAGATTACCAGGAATATTTCAACTATTGCCACGCAATAATGGGTGTTGATCATGATGGTGTTGATGATGATCATGATGATGATGATGAGTTATCACGAGCACATGGTGGTCTTTACAGGTTGATCAAAGCAAGGGGACAATTTTGGCTTCCTATTACCTTCCCTCATTCTGTTATTAAAATCCGCCTACCAAAACACTTCTCTGTGTACTACGCAGATGTATGGACAATCAAGGAGGCATTGGAGCATATGAGTCTTCTTGGTGGATGGTAGCTTCTTGTCTGCACTGATTCTCTTAGTGCTCTGTTCCCAGAAGATAGGATATCTCAGATGGTCCAGCTCACTAACCACCTGCTGCTTAGGCACAAGAAAAACGTGGACTTCTGCTGGGTTCCTAGACAAATGGGAGTGGAAGGGAATGAGGAAGCTGACAGAACGGCGAAAGCAGGTTGCCAGGAAAATACCAGAGTTCACCGTAACGTCCTCCAACAGCAGGGCCAGCCACGGCGTGCCAAACGGCACGAGTGTGTAGTGCGTACGGGCTGCAGGCAATCCAAAGTTTGGCCTGTTTCGGAAGTTCTCGATACAGCACGACATTTGCCGGCCTGAGTGGCCGAGCGGTTCTAGGCGCTACACTCTGGAACCGCGCGACCGCTACGGCCGCAGGTTCGAATCCTACCTCGGGCATGGATGTGTGTGATGTCCTTAGGTTAGTTAGGTTTAAGTAGTTCTAAGTTCTAGGGGACTGATGACCTCAGAAGTAAAGTCCCATAGTGCTCAGAGCCATTTGAACCAGCACGACATTTCATTTAGTATTCCGGAGTGGCATTTTTCAGCCGGCCCAACCTCTGTTCACTTCGGCAGAGTCACAGCGCTGTTTTTTGCTCTTCGCTATTTGTTCATTGTATGACGGACGTCCACAGATCTAGTGGCTGTTTGCACAAAAAGAGGCAGTCTATCGATCTATCGTCACCAGGCTTTAGAAATGAATGTGAATGAAAGAAGAGAGGGATGAGAATTCTTAATATCTGTTGTGCAGTAGCATAATCGATATGTACTAAGTCTGCCCCGATAGCTGAGTGGCCAGCGTGACGGATTGCCGTCCTATGGGCCCGGGTTCGATTCCCGGCTGGGTCGAGGATTTTCTCCGCTCAGGGACTGGGTGTTGTGTTCATCATCATTTCATCCCCATCCGGCGCGCAGGTCGCCCAATGTGGCGTCGAATGTAATAAGACCTGCGCCAAGGCGGCCGCACCTGCCCCGCAAGGGGCCTCTCGGCCAATGACGCTTATCGCTCATTTCCATTTCCATCCATATGTACTGCAAATTTACTATGATACGACGTTACAGCACCATGCAGAGATAATTAAAAGACCTATGTTACAATGAAAGAGCAAAAGACTACGACTATCGGCAGATGTGCTTTGTTATTTTGTGCACCAAGAAACATGCAAAATTTCGCGGGCGTCGAGCACATGAAGAAACTGAATTTAATTTCTGCAGTCGCATGGTTTTTCCACAGTTGCAATACTTTTCGAGGAACTGAACGAAGAGTATGGAGATTTTTTATGTTACTGCAAAGTACGCTGATTAAGTCAAAGGCATGCCTGGAAAGGCTTTACTGGAAAGTACGTTGATTAAGTCAAGGAGCATGTCTGAAATGATTTTTCGCTTAAAAATCCGCTATTGTTTAATTTATGAAAGCAAATGGAGAGGAGGAACGAATATTAGAACATCCGGGACGGATTGCAGACTTTGTATTTTAAACGGACTTGAATGGGCACTGCAAGGTGAGAAATAACGTACTCCTGATATGATGCGGATGCATTTAAAAACAAAATCGCATTTCAGAAGGGACAATTCTAACAAGAAACACAATCCAGTTTTCTCAGCTCTCAGACGTTAAAGAAAATACGAAGTATGAAGTATTCATTGTGGCCTTTGTAAGAATTACAAGGACGGTTTTTCAAACGTGTTTGAGGACACTGCCAATATTACCTCTTTCTCGAATTGTTTGTTGAAAGCGACCCCGTGCTTGTGCAGATGTAACTGATGGATCCGGAATTTAATTCCCCTTTTGAAGACAAATCTTTTTAAGTCAAGACTGTCCAGGACACCCATATTGTCTTCCTCAGGCAGAGTTTCGACGTATCCATAGTGAGTATGGAAGTGTCATAACATATTTTGAACAAAATATGGGCCGGCTGGAGTGGCCGAGCGGTTCTAGACGCTACAGTCTGGAACCGCGCGATCGCTACGGTCGCAGATTCGAATCCTGTATCGGGCATGGATGATTGTGAAGTCCTTAGGTTAGTTAGGTTTAAGTAGTTCTAAGTTCTAGGGGACTGATGACCTTAGAAGTTAAGTCCCATAGTGCTCAGAGCCATTTGAACCATTATATGTATGTGGAAGGCTTTTTTACTATTGTGAAAGTAAATGAGTCACGATTACGTGGAAACCTGAATACGTAATTCTGTGATATTGTCTCCGTCTGTCTGTATGCCAACACTTCATACCAGATAAAAATTATATTAGGTCTTAAGAGTGTCATAAATAATAGTAACACTGAAAGATTCTTTCGGTTGTGATCTCTGTTGTTGACAAATATGAAACCAAGTCATATGCAGCACGTCTACATTGCCATTCAAATACAGCGCGTTCGCCGTTTACCCCTCTTCCTCCTCTTCGCGCTCAGACTGCGTGGCTTGGCAGTGGGGGAAATGTGTAGTCTCGGTGAGCGCTGTGGCACGCAGGCCAGGGCACGGTGCGCGAGCCCAATTCTTGGCCACCCCTGTCCCACAGGCTATCGTCTCGTGGGTTACAACGAGAGAGGTGTATGAATGGGAAAAACGGTGGTGGGAAGTGGCCAACGACAAGCTACGTGCTATCAGCCCATCTGTGCTACCATGGCGCACTTCTATTCAAACTCAAGAAGATATGAAGCGGTCCTCACGCGGCCTTGCCTCGGACACTGCCCAACGACACATGCGTATCTTTTGCTGCATGAAGACCGACCAGAATGTAGTGTTTGCGGCGTCACACTCACGGTGAGCAGCTTTAACGCCGTGTTTTTTGTAAGCTGGTCGGAAGGAAGACTTTGGTTTACCGAGACACGTATCATCAGTCTTAGGCGCTGACGAAACAACAGTAAGAAAGTTGTTGACTTATTGTGAGGCGTCAGGACTCTTGCCTGATTGAATAAGACGACGGTTTTAATGTGTTTATGGATGGTGGACTGTTCATATTATTTTCTCTGTAAATCAGGCATCTTAATGCAATCTATTGTTATGTTAATACCATTAGAGTATGACAGCGGTATGAGTAGATATTCCGGAGATTGTGTGTGAAAATTTTTATGACCGAGGCTGTAGTTACATGGTTTTTGCTTTTCATTCTGTGAAGAGTAATTATTCATACACCAGTACCACGATGTTAAAGCGCTGTTTAGCAGCCAACAATTTAAAACCCTTTCAATCATTCTGTGGCTCACCTTTCGTAATTGTTGGGGATTGCGTGCCATGTTGTGACACTTCTTCAGTTACGGAAAATGTGTATATTTTTGCGGAGCCCAATACACTTCAAGTAGCTTTTTGCTTTGGCATTCGTTGGCTACCTACGAAAAGCCGGTTAACCCAGCAAGAGCTCCAGGCTCCGCAGAAATTCCTATACGCAGAAGACTCACTACGCACAAGAGTTCCAAACCTCTGCCAGCTTAACGTCCCCACCCCACAGAGGATCACCGTCAACTGTACCACATTCCTTCATTCTATGAGACACTGCGGAGAGGACTGGCTTAGGGTCCGGTCATCAGTAACAGTTCATCATCTCCTCCCCACACCGCCCGAATACTGCCAATGAAAACTGCGATTGCAACAGCGATTCCGACGATGATGATTGCCATATCACACCACTGGCGCCATTCCGTTCTCAGGCTTGCACAGGAACCGATGCCCCATGCAGCAGGAACACCGCTCGGCGCCAAGTACGAGTACATTCACATGGCGCGGACCAGTAGTCTCCAGGGCCGCGTAAGAACCCTCCCACAGCGAGTTTCACCAGATTTCTGTACTTTCACCCTTAATCGTTATTAGCTACGATCCGAGCGCTTCTTCTAGAATGACTGCAGCTACGTCTAAAGCCGTTCTCTCACGGGACGTGAAAAGGCACGTGGACGAGGTGCTGGTGCTGTTGCAGCTTGAAATTCCACCGTTCACTACACTGCGAACGTCCATTAGTTACGTGAGGGTCTTCTTTTTTTTAATTTGGACCGCCATCCTTGCCCCCTTGGTGAGATTTAGTGAGATGTGGTGGGACGCTCCCCCCTCCCCCCCCCCCTTCTCCCACGCTTGGTGTTTACCCTGTAATTTTTAAATAATTAAATTTATTTTATATGTTCATGTTTTTGGTTCATACCATTAGGTTTTATGAAACAAAACGTTATCCGTTATAATAATGGACATTATCTGCCATTTGGCAGCTTTCAAGGCAGCTAATTTAATTAAACTCATTATAGTACATCATAGTGTTATCATTTTCACCTCTAATTTCTAGCCGGCCGCGGTGGCCGTGCGGTTCTAGGCGATGAGTCCGGAACCGCGGGACTGCTACGATCGCAGGTTCGAATCCTGCCTCGGGCATGGATGTGTGTGATGTCCTTAGGTGAGTTAGGTTTAACTAGTTCTAAGTTCTAGGGGACTGATGACCTAAGATGTTAAGCATAGTGCTCAGAGCCATTTGTCTAATTTCTAATTTCAAAGGATAAATGTAGTACCTACATTCACAAAGCGTATTAACAATATTTTTAACCCGTAATTAAGAACACTTTATTTTAAACATGACAATCTTGAGTGGTGTTCGGACGGACAGGCAGACTTAGACAGACAAATTGGTTGGTTGGGGGGAGCGCACCAGACAGCGGTCCCATCGGATTAGGGAAGGATGGGGACGGAAGTCGTCTGTGCAATTTCGAAGAAACCATCCCGGCATTTGCCTGAAGCGATTTAGAGAAATCACAGAAACCTAAATCAGGATGGCAAGACGCGGGTTTGAACGGTCCTCCTTCCGAATGCGAGTCCAGTGTGCTAACCACTACGCCACCCCGCTCGGTAGGCACACAAACAGACGGACGAAAGGCTGCGCGGGAACAGCATTAATCGTTTTGATGGCTTCCTAAGAAAGTGACCTCTATTGATATATTATAGCCACTAAATGTCACTGAACCTTTACATATTTTGAAGCTGAAAGACAACATTGTCTCTATCTTCCTTCATCAGACTCAAACACTTAGCTGCTCAACTGGTCGTCTCTATTGGTGGTTCTGACGGTCTTCTGGGAATCTGAAAGAGTTATTCTGTCTGGTGTCTTCCCTCATCGTGTTCCAATTAACACTGAAGGACGTTGTCCTACAACCAAGAAATTGAAGACACGACTTCAGCGTGTTCCTCACTGCAAAAATGCAAACAAACTTCACATTCTCCATGACAAGCACACACATAAGTATGTGCATTCAGTAGGCGCGCACAAAACTTCATGGACTGTTCTTCTTCATCCACCCTACAGCGCGGATCTCGCACCCTCCGACTTCCGTCTATTTGGCCCATTGAAGTATGCACCCCGCGGGAAGTTTTGCGTGGATGATGGGGAGGTTATTAACGCCGCGAGACATCGGCTCTGACGTCGATGAGTAAGGTAGTGCCATGCGGCATCTCTCCCTATAGAGGAAAGACTGCGCGTCCGCTCAGTGACGTCACGCACAGTGTCTGGTGCCGGCTCTCGCAGTCCGTTTGGCCACAGCAACATACTGTAAAGGGATACAGATGTCGAAAATTCGTAAAGAAATCTGATATACCTCTCTCATGAAACACAAGATTTCATTTCTTAAACGACTCAGTTCTTTTGACTGTAACTTATTTTATATACTGCTTCACAGTACATTTACTCAGTAATGAAATTTTTTCTCAACAACGTGGACCAGTTTAAATCAACAGCGACATTCATGATTATAATACCAGAAAAAAGGAAGACCTACACTATTCTTTACATAACCTATCTTTGGCACAGAAAGGGGTAAAATATGCTGCTATAAAACTTTTTGATAAATTACCAGATGAAATAAAATGGTTCAAATGGCTCTGAGCACTATGGCACTTAACATCTGAGGTCATCAGTCCCCTAGAACTTTGAACTACTTAAACCTAACCAAACTAAGGACATCACACACATCCATGCCCGAGGCAGGATTCGAACCTGCGACCGTAGCGGTCGCGCGGTTCCAGACTGAAGCGCCTAGAACCGCTAGGCCACACCGGCCGGCGATGAAATAAAATGTCTGACAACCAGCAGTAATAGTTTCAAAAACAAATTGAAATCATACCTCCTTGACAACTCCTCCTATACCATAGATGAATTCTTGAATATGAGTAAATAAATCTGGAGATATAATACACTCCTGGAAATTGAAATAAGAACACCGTGAATTCATTGTCCCAGGAAGGGGAAACTTTATTCACACATTCCTGGGGTCAGATACATCACATGATCACACTGACAGAACCACAGGCACATAGACACAGGCAACAGACCATGCACAATGTCGGCACTAGTACAGTGTATATCCACCTTTCGCAGCAATGCAGGCTGCTATTCTCCCATGGAGACGATCGTAGAGATGCTGGATGTAGTCCTGTGGAACGGCTTGCCATGCCATTTCCACCTGGCGCCTCAGTTGGACCAGCGTTCGTGCTGGACGTGCAGACCGCGTGAGACGACGCGTCATCCAGTCCCAAACATGCTCAATGGGGGACAGATCCGGAGATCTTGCTGGCCAGGGTAGTTGACGTACACCTTCTAGAGCACGTTGGGTGGCACGGGATACATGCGGACGTGCATTGTCCTGTTGGAACAGCACGTTCCCTTGCCGGTCTAGGAATGGTAGAACGATGGGTTCGATGACGGTTTGGATGTACCGTGCACTATTCAGTGTCCCCTCGACGATCACCAGTGGTGTACGGCCAGTGTAGGAGATCGCTCCCCACACCATGATGCCGGGTGTTGGCCCTGTGTGCCTCGGTCGCATGCAGTCCTGATTGTGGCGCTCACCTGTACGGCGCCAAACACGCATACGACCATCATTGGCACCAAGGCAGAAGCGACTCTCATCGCTGAAGACGACACGTCTCCATTCATCCCTCCATTCACGCCTGTCGCGACACCACTGGAGGCGGGCTGCACGATGTTGGGGCGTGAGCGGAAGACGGCCTAACGGTGTGCGGGACCGTAGCCCAGCTTCATGGAGACGGTTGCGAATGGTCCTCGCCGATACCCCAGGAGCAACAGTGTCCCTAATTTGCTGGGAAGTGGCGGTGCGGTCCCCTACGGCACTGCGTGGGATCCTACGGTCTTGGCGTGCATCCGTGCGTCGCTGCGGTCCGGTCCCGGGTCGACGGGCACGTGCACCTTCCGCCGACCACTGGCGACAACATCGATGTACTGTGGAGACCTCACGCCCCACGTGTTGAGCAATTCGGCGGTACGTCCACCCGGCCTCCCGCATGCCCACTATACGCCCTCACTCAAAGTCCGTCAACTGCACATACGGTTCACGTCCACGCTGTCGCGGCATGCTACCAGTGTTAAAGACTGCGATGGAGCTCCGTATGCCACGGCAAACTGGCTGACACTGACGGCGGCGGTGCACAAATGCTGCGCAGCTAGCGCTGTTCGACGGCCAACACCGCGGTTCCTGGTGTGTCCGCTGTGCCGTGCGTGTGATCATTGCTTGTACAGCCCTCTCGCAGTGTCCGGAGCAAGTATGGTGGGTCTGACACACCGGTGTCAATGTGTTCTTTTTTCCATTTCCAGGAGTGTATATGCATTTTGTGCCATTTAAGGGAATGGGATAGATAATAGAAATATTTAGGTATAACACTATAATGTAAACAGAAAATCTTGTTTCCTGTGCGCATTTCTTGTGCATTTAACATGTTCCACATCATAACGGTTTTTCCGTGCTATTGATCAATGGAACACGTAACTAACTAACTAACTAACTATATTTTTTAGCTTCGACGTGAAAATTGGTTGTAATAACTTTCACTATCTGAGGCACCAGAACACCCAAATGAATGGCCAGCCGCGGTGGCCGTGCGGTTCTTGGCGCTTCAGTTCGGAACCGCGAGACTGCTACGGTCGCAGGTTCGAATCCTGCCTCGGGCATGGATGTGTGATGTCCTTAGGTTAGTTGGGTTTAAGTAGTTCCAAGTTCTAGGGGACTGATGACCTCAGATGTGAAGTCCCTTAGTGCTCAGAGCCATTTGAACCATCTGAACCCAAATGAGTGGACTGATCTGGTTGTAGTTTATTTTATTCTGAAGTTGCTTTAATGGGGATTGTTACTTGTTTGATCACAGTCTGGTTAACCGTTCAAAGATCGTCAGCTATATAAAAGTAAAAGTATTTGCCGCCAGTGTACTCTTTTTCCAGTATCATTCCTAAACTGTAAGTGCTACATCATTCGCTGTAGTATAAATTGTAGATCTCATAAGGACATACCTAAACATCTGCAACAGTATAGATTTATCTTTGTGGTTGACCACCGTTCACCATTCTTCCGTTTTGTAATTGCTGTGAATGACGACTTTTAATGACAAAAATTTTGATTGAAAGCCAGCCGCATAAGATTCTCGTATGCTCTCGCGAACTCTCTATTAGGTTTATTGAAAATTTCAATTAAATATTGTATCATTTTGACGCAGGTCTAATGGTGTGGGCGGGGTTTTGCAAAATAGCGCGGCTAACATTTTACGGACTTTGTTCACTGTTATTGCCGCTGCTTGTTCCTTATGTTACGGAAAATAGCAAAATCTATTTTAAAGCCCGGTCAGAGAATATACATGTGAATTAAGAAAAGAAACACGAAAATTGTGCAATGGTGGTCGAGATGTAATGCACCCCCTATAGAGGGATGCTGGTTATAAGTAATTGTAAGAGTCGTTTCAAAAACCAACACTGCCATGAGAGAAATGTTCTACAAGCCGTGTCTGAGAATATACATGTGAATTAAAAAAAGAAACACGAAAATTGTGCAATGGTGGTCGAGATGTAATGCACCCCTATAGAGGGATTCTGGTTATAAGCAATTGTATGAGTCGTTTCAAAAACCAACATTGCCATGAGAGAAATGTTCTACATATGTTGTTAGTCCACTATTCAGCAAGCTTGTATTTATGCTTTTTTAATTTGAAGAAATTCCTCCTGTTAATAGTTTTTAAATGAAATACAGTTGTAATAAATGATTGATATGATCTCTCTTCACAGTTTGTGCACCTTTCACTAAGAAACTTTTTTTTTCATTAAGAAAAGCTCACTGGCTCAAGATGAGTATGTAATGGTATTGCCAGAAAGTTTCTGCAAGCAATTACAAATTTCAATAAATTCTGTTTTCTCCTTAAGTTAACTAAATTTCAATCAATGTATTCAAGTGATATTAGGTCTCGAAATACAGATTACCAGGTTAGAGTTTCCCTGCTCTAAACTGAACACCTTTGAAGAAATAATGTTTTCTCATTTTTAAAACTGTACTAAGAAATACATACTTTTGAAACAAACTGTTTGCGTGAGTTAAGTGTAAATAAATTTCAACTACAAAGTTAGCTTCCATTTCATATATTAAGAAGTTTTGTCAAGTGCTGTTTCCTGTGATGAAATAATTGCTAAAAATGTACACTTACATATATTTGGCATCACATCTGGGGTGCACTGACCAGTGGCTTAGATACTACTTCCTTCCATAAGTTGGGGAAGGGGGTCAAGGTGGTGGTTCAGTTCTGTTTAGTTGAAATACATTATCAGATCATCTTCCTAAAATATATATACTTGTAAAATATCAGAAACTGTTTTATTGTTTAGAAGAGGAACACAAATTGCATCTACTGGCCATTCTGACATGAATGAATGCAAATGAAAGTACAAAAATTCTGTGTATGAATGAATTTATTTATTTCTTTTATTCCTCTTCCATATACCCTTGTTGTCAATAATCACTAACACGTGCAATGAGAAAAATTTTAGATTATAGTGACATACAATAGAAAGTTATAGATGTACAGTATGAACACTATGTAGGTACAAAATAGTTAAGTTTTATGGACACTAAGTCAAAACATGAACAATAAGCACATTCTTGAGACAGAACTTTCATAATTTTGGGAATAATAATGACAAGTTTTGAACAATAACTAATAAACCGCCATTTTATAACGTCCAGGGTAGTAATGGAAGCTCTTTAAGTAACTGGGACACTAAACGAATGCAAATAAAACACTGCAGAATAACGTTTTGTGTGGGAGGAATGCATATGAAAGCACTGTAGTATGGCAATGCATATAGACATTATAGTAGGACACACTGTAAATTGCAAGTACTTACCATCTATAAGTGTATGTTACGTGTGAAAAATGTGTCAAGTGGTATTGGAATATGCTCAATAATGCACAAGTTGGATCTGGACACATTACTCAGATTATGTCAGTGAAAAGCAGTTGTGTTAGATTTAAGCTTTTTGAATATTCAAAAAGCCAACAGGAGGGCATATCTGCCAGTCCACCTAAAATGTTTTCCTTCTCAACATAGATGAGCCAGAAAGAAAGCACTTTATGGCACAGAGCAAGCATCTGAATGAAAGAGCTCAATCATTAGTTAGCCTGAGAATTAGTGGCACTGAATAGTGCTTGTCCTAGACATGAGAGTTGTTTCACAATTACATTACCATTAGATGAGGAGACCTGCCAATCATCATACATAAAGGCGGCCATCAAATAACAAGAAGCCCTCCCCTACTTCTCCATTTGTAATGGTAGTAAAATGTTCACAATCATGATCTACAGAAGGAAGTGTTCGGAGAACAACAGTTATAACAGCTGTAGAAAACCAATAACCTCAGAAGGAAAAAGAGGACATTGACACAGCATGCACATCTGCACTCAAAATAATGACACTGGAAGAAGACAGAGGAACACCACAAACAAGAGGAAACAACAGCAAATAAAATGTGCAATCTAAAATACAGTGCCTACACCCCATTTTAAGGAATTTTTATCCAAGAAGAGGAAGCCACCACATTAAGTAAAACTAGATTCTTAACAGTCTTTCAACAAAACATAAAAGCTATACAAATTAGTGTTTAACAACTAGATATAGAAACACTAGTTCAATTGTCTGTATCAATGACGACTTGTGCAGAGGGAAGTATATGAAGTTGTATTTTTAATCTTAAACTCATGTATTTATATGAGGACAGGTATTTTAATTCTACATAGAAACGCGTGTATTGCATTAAATGGGAGTAAATATTTTGGTTTATTATCTGTTCATATAATGGATCATAAGTTGTCAAAAAAATCATTTTATTTTGGATGTACTGATACCCAAGAAGTAATTTGAATTTTTTTTGAAAACTCAGAATGTAGGCAAGGTATCTAGCCCAGACACTATCACACTCATATGCAGCGATGTAAAAATCAATGCAAAGGGTCAGGTGAAGTTAGTAATATCTATATACCTATTTTGTTGGGTTGTGACATATCTCAGCGCCTCCTAAATGTGGTGCTATATATCTTCACACGCAAACAGTCAAACAAGAGAAAGTGAATCATCTTCTTCAGTTAAGGGCGATTATCAACAGTTGTAGACTTAGCAATATTTTGTGTACATGCTCAAACTCTGTGTGTATTAAATCATTTCTGTCAGATATTAGAAAAAAGTTATGTTGAAAACACTGTTAATTTGAATACATAAGAAAATCATCTCAAAATGAAATCTATGAAAGTTTAAATCCCAGTTAGGACATGGAGAGTGGGACAACATGGGGGTAGAAGCAAATGTGAACAAAATGCTTCTTAAATTCATGTCAGTATTTACACTAAACTTTGAATAAGTAGTTCCAGAAAGGCTGTATTCCACTGGAGCATAAGGACGAAAAATATATCGGTGTTGAAAAGTATCAAAAACCCTCTGAAACACTTAGCGAGGCTGCAGTAGTATTTAAGAAATGCACTGCAACTGAAGGCAAAAGCAACTCAGTTCGGAATATTACTAAATAGTAGACACCAAATGTCAGGCAGAAACATCTGAATTCACAAAGAAAGAACGGGTGTATTTAAATAAACCACCCAAAGCAATTAGTTAAATGCATCGCATCACTGCAGACCGGAAAGAAATTAAGAAGAAATCTCCAGGCATCAAACAAAATGGTGCTCTATCCAACAACTTAGAAAGATCTGGCATATGTACTATGTTAATTAAAAAACGCACATGACTAGATGAAATCAAAATTTGTCTTCTTAAATAATGCGTAAATACTATAATAACTTCTTCAACAGTAACAGTTAATGAATCATTACAAATTGGCAGATTTCTCACTTGTATCACAATGTAAAGTAATAACTTCAGTATACAAAAAAAAGTCAGAGAATGTAGAAAACTGTAGACCAATTTCGCTCTTATCTTCCATTTCCAGAAGAATGTGAATTATAATTAATCATCAAAACAAATTAACCTTCTCTGTGAAAGAAGTGGAGTCTGCTGTAACACAGTTTGCGTAAATTGTAGTCAAGGTGATAAAAGAAGCTGATCAAAATGGCATTTTCTTGGTTTTGTCAAAGGCATAAGCCATGTTGGGTCACATCACTTTATTACACAAATTAGAAATACTATGAATAAGACGTGCAGCAAAGAAGCGATTTAACTCACACTTGGAAAACCAAGTGAAATGATTTTTAGGTTTCACATACTATAAAGAGATTGCTATTGGACCTCTCTGCCTGCCACACCCCCTCCCCTCCGCCCTGTGTGTATGGTTTGCCACCCAGACTTTAACTGAGAAAGAATTAGTGTAATATTCTTTACATTAAAGATTAATACTTTCGATAAAAATTTCAAGTTAGGCTATCACTGTTGAACTGTTGATAGCTGGATTTGGATTGTTTTGGGGGAAGAGACCAAACAGCGAGGTCAGCGGTCTCATTGGATTAGGTAAGGCCGTGTCCTTTCAAATGAACCATCCTGGCATTTGGCTGGAGTGATTTAGGAAAATCACAGAAAACCTAAATCAGGATGGCCGGAGGCAGGATTGAACCGTCCTCCCGAATGTGAGTCCAGTGTACTGTTGATAGCTGTTAGCAACTGTATGTTAAAATATTTATTAAAACCCTCAGCCATAAGTTGCAATTTGGTAAGTTTTATTGCTTGACTAGTTTCAGATTAGCTTAAGTAGTTCAGTGTAAGAAGCATTTGTTGATGTGGCTATATTATTGATGACAGGGTGTGTATTAATGATTTAGAAAGAATGCAAGACAAAAATTTCAAAATTCCATAGTAGGAGTTTGCAGTTTTTGCTGAGTGTTTTTTGAAATTTTTTCTGTTAACCTTTTTACAGTATTTATTAAAAATTTGTTGACTCCAACCCAAACAACACTTTTCATCATTGCCTGGGATGAATGTCCATTGCAGCAAAGCCTGTCATGCAATAAAAAGTCATTTTCTAGCAAATGATACTACTCAGGCAATAGCACATTGATTTGTATGGCAAGAAAATCGCTTTCATGTTCTTTGAGAAGTTTGCTGATGACAATGTAAGTGTAGACAATCATATTGAAAATAGTGTCTGCTGGGTATTTCAGTCCCCCTTCGTCAAGTCTTTGTATCAAACTAAAATGTTCATTTGTTTCCAGCTCCTTTTCAATCACAATTTCATTAAGACAACACTGACAGTTCAGCTTCTTAATCATCGCATGATCACAGTAGCCTGCAATGAAAGTTAAAGGTGTTGCAATATCTTTTACTGAAAGAACATCATCTACATTTACACTGACTTCAGTGTCTAATGTCTAGGTCAACATCCGAGGCGGATTCTTTATATTATTAAATTATTCACGATTGTTGACGTACTGCAATGTTAAAAGTTCTCTAATGTGTCTGTTTCTTCAACTTCAGAAAACATAAAAATTTTTGTGGCCCCCACTGTGATATTGACATAGGAATGGGAACATAAAGGCATTACTCTCTGAATGCAAAGCTTCTTTTCTGCTTCATAGACTCGTGTCACTGAAACGTTGTATTGGGAACCTGCAAGCTGTCTACACTTACCAAAACGCCGTTCAAGCACACCTATTTGAAGCTTGGCTGTCAGTAAATAGCTCGTACGTAGCTCTTCGCTACAAAATTCTACACTGGCATATGTTGCATGCTGAATAGCAAAAAATGTTTCTTTTGTAAGGACCCCACTTGGCAGACCCTTTGCTTTCCCCACGTCAAGCCAGTCTAGAAAATCTAGCAAAAACTGCATAGATACACTATCAGTTATCACCGGATTCATATAAAGATTCTGCTAGAGTTTCCCATTAAACACGGATTTCTCATTCATGACATCTAACTATTTTGTTATTATTCGAATGTATTCTGCTGTTGATGAACCATATCTGAAATCAAATTTATCACTACCTACCGCAAGGCCCTTTGACACATGTCGATGGAATATCTGCAACACCAGTTCCATGCTCTGTTTCTTTGATCACGTAGGGCAAAGTGATTTGGGAGAAAATGTGTGACGATATTTTACTAAAGAGTTGGAATCTATGTCATAAATCTGTTTCGGCGTTTTAAAAGAAGCTACACAAAACATATTTTCTTACACTCATTTGCTAGCTGAAAACTAAGGATAAAACATATTTTTAACAATGTTTATGGCATCAATTAAAAAGAAAAGTGGGCGATTAGGAGCAGATAGATGTTTAAAAACCATTATCAGCAGCCTTATCGACAGAAAACATGGACATAGTTTTGCTGTTGATTTTGTTGTTGTCAGTTATAACACAAAAAAGCCTATGGCCTATTAGTTCAAGTCCATTTATTATGACCAATAGCACATCATATAATAAATTAGTTGAAATGGTTTTCTCTGGTAAAGTACGAAGACTTGACACTCTGCAACATAAACTACAGATGCTGAATTTGCAGCATATCCCGAGTTATATGACATGCCTAAAACGCTGCCTCCTCTATATTTCAAATAAGAATTTAGATGAATTTCATCTACAATCAAAAAACATTGACATCATCATTGTTCAAGTACTGAAATTTCTGTCTTGCATACGACAGGAAATTACTTCTCCCAAGACTTTTCATGAGATGGATTCACATTAAATCTTCTGCAGATCTTACGCAGAGTGCTTGGTTGTGGCGTTTTTATCAATGAACTGCTACTTAAACATTTATAAGCATAAGAGGAAATCGAAAACAGCAAACACCACAGTATCACAAATGTAGAACTAAATCTATGATTTAATTTTTTTGACATTTATAAGACCAACTTGTTCATATATAAAGTCTTCCATCTCCTTTTCACACTTCTGTACATTGTCTTTTAGCACTCCTAGACTTTCTTTCACTATCTCTACAATGCTGTCTATACAAGTTTCTGAGTGCCCACAATCTGTCTCTGAAAGCACTTGCAGTACACTGACAATATCATGAATATTAGTTATAATTAGAGGAAAAGACCTTTTTCCTAATGTCTTAATTAGTGCCTCTTTCTTAAATAACGACCGAATGTGTCATGAATGGTGCTGGTTTTCTTCTCATCTTCAAAAATCACACAAAATCACTGTTTGTTTTTCAATCGCTTTCCACTCGTATGGCGATTCCACTTCCTTGGTACGCAACATCAACTCTTCTGAGGAACTGAAGTTGAAGGTGTCTTCATAGCACCTCTGGGAAGCTAAATTATATTGTAATGCTGCAGCTAACCGCTCGTTTTCAAGCCTCTGCTTTTTCTCCTCTGGCCCTTCACGTCTGCTTTCTTCCATTGAAAGGTAGGAAGGACAGTTTGGGAGTAGTGACGGAACTATATCTAGTCCCAAACGTGGATTTCCAAGGGGGCACTTAATAACTGGCCAGTTCTTTCATCCACAATTTGTATTTCCCGAATAACATCATCCTTGTGGATGTGAACATGGCATACCTGTAATTAAAAATGAATAAAAGATGAAAAGGTGCCGATAAATGAATGTAATTACAATACTAATAGTGTGAAAACAATTTATGTATATAAAATTAGTTTCTAGTTGTAAAATACAAATAAGACTCCCAACAACTCAAATGCTAAGAAATACTCAAGAGAGAAATGTGGCCATGGCGCAGTAACTCCATAAAACAGTAGCACTGCAAAATCATGACACATGCAATCACACATCATGGCAACAAGCTCTTCAAAAGGTGATGAAATGAAGAAAATACTTGTCCCATCAATAATTACAAACACTGACTAATGTGTGAAGCATAATTCAATATCATTGATAATTTTTTTATAATTTTGCGTTCATACTAATATATTCACAAGAGAGGTGGGATTTTTGCTCAGTCCTCTGACTGTGGGAACACACACACACACATACATTCCCTCCCCCCCCCCCCCCCCCCAACACATGCCTCACATACACGAAGGCATGACGACACCAAACTCACACAGGTGTGTTCCATAGCAGCAACTGTGCAACAAAGAATAATTTGAAGTAACTCTCAGACTTTGTGTATCCTGTAGAGCCATGAAGTACTTAATGGTAGTGCTTTTTATGAGATAGAGACTGTTTAGCATCTGTATTTCAGCTGCTATTCCCTATTCGATACATCACGTCATAGCTTACATAAAAACTGACAATATAATGAAGCTAATAAATTGCCAGTTATCTGCTGTCCATTAGGCTAAACTTGAGGACACAATTGTTTTCAAGTACGTGTTGTGTATTTATAAGACAGCAGTGTAGGCCAGTAGCATATATATGAAATTCCAGACCCAGAAAGTAAAAATTTGTAAAATACACAAGAATTTTTTTTGCCTGTGTTTTCACAGTTTCTTCCTTTGTATTTTCTGATGGCTTATTAATCCATTCATGTACTCACTCATTTCTCCTTTCTATGATTTTAAAGCAAAATATTTATGTGTGCATTGTAAAGTCGGAAGCTTACTGTATTCACTAATAGTACCATTCCGTGCATTGAACTTCAAATTCACATCAAAAATTTATTAAAAATAAGTGAATGAGACACTGCTTTTACCACGGGCAACTTCCTGAAAACTTTTACAGCAGAAAGAAACAGACCAGAATACTAGAGCCAGAATACATCGAAACTTGTCAGTATATTATGTGTATATACTTTAACATAAACCGACTTTTATTCCTATCAACAAACAGCACAAAGAGAAAGTATAAAGATATACTGAAGTATTAATGTACTTACCTATGACTATGCTTAGGTTATACAGCTTGAACCTGCAGAATACAGAATTCATATAACCTAAACCAGCTAAACTGCAGAATCGCCATGACAAGAAAACGAAGCTTTGTTTTCTTCGGCACTTACGGAGCTACGATCGATCTTAAATATTAGTCAAAATGCCGCTGACCTTGCACAATGCCTATTCTTTGTTAGCGCATTTAACCTCTTTTAAGAACTAAACAAAACAAATACTCACCCTTGAACTTGAAGGAGTAAAGTTATCTCTGCGAATACTAGACAACCATTTCCTCGTCGTTGCTTCATCCTTCGGAAGTTTAAATACAGTTACTTTTGGTCCACCGTCGTAATTTCCTCTACAATTCGGCACAGAGCAACGAAATGGCATTTTGCAGGCAACGAATTTTTTACAGGCAAGAAGAACAGATCACCAATATGGTGCACAGAAAGTAAACAACTAAATCACGTACACTAAATCAGGAACACCATTCACTATAATAGTAAACTGACGTGAAACTCACTGCACGACTGTTCACAAGCTCACAGAATTACAATGTCATGGACAAACTGGGAAGCTTTTATTTCTTCTGTCAGAGTTTTAATGCCCTTTTCAGATTTCTCCTTGGTTTGTTTTACAGCTTCCTCAACGCACAGATTGAATAAGACAAGCTTGTCTCACCCGATTCTCAACTGCAGCTTCCCGTTCACGTGTTCTACTTTTTATAACTGGAGTCTGGTTTCTGTGCAGGTTGTAAATAACCTGCCATCCTTTTTTCTTGTCCCTACTGCTTTCAAAATTTCATACAGTGCACGGCGTAAAAGGCATTCTCTGAATTTGCAAATGCTATAAACGTAGGTTGTCCGTCTCTATAGCTGAGTGGTCAGGGCAGATAGCTGCCATTCGAAGGATACGGGTTCGATTCCCGGTACTGTCAACGACTTTTTCCTCGGTGAGAGGACTTGTGTACGTGGTGCTGGTGCACATAACCTCGTGTGCCGATTGAGGAACTGTTTGCCGTAGAAAAAGCGGCTCCACTTTGTGGAAATCCGGCGAAATGGCCAAAGTGCAGGTCATACGCCCCTCCGTACCGCATCCGCGTAACGCCATAAGACACAGGACGACCCTGCGGCCTGTCGACATCCCTTGGGCTTTCAAGGCCTGAATGACGATCTCGTATAAACCTAGGTTTGTCTTTCTTCAACGTATGATCTAAGAAGTAGCGCCGACGTGTTCCTACATTCCTCTCGAACCCAAAATAATCTTCCCCAAGGTCGGGCTCCCCAAGTTTTTCCATTCTTCTGTAAATCCGGCATCGACGCGTATAAGGCGCGAATGGCGTCTGTGATATATCCGTCCGTGCTGCATTCATCTGGTTCCAAAGTTCATCTGTGACGGGGTTGGCACTGTCACACATCGTTTCACCATATCCCACATATTTTCGATTGGTGACAAATCTGGTGATCCGGCGGGCTAGGGCAAAAGGCTGACACCAATAAGGCAAGTGTTCGTGCAGCAACATGCGGTCGTGCGTTGTCTTGCTGCAAAATGGCGTCTTGGGTGTTGTGCAGAAAGGGTAGGGGTACGGGTCGCAGGGTGTCATTCACGTAGGTCACACTGGTCACAGTGCCCTGCTCATGAATGATTTGTGGTTGTGCCCAATAGAACCCCATACCATAAGGTCTTGAGCTGGCACTGTAAATCTTGTGCGAATGCAATCACTGTGATGCCGCTCCCATTGTCTGCGGCGAACCAAACTGCTACCATCATTTTCAAACAAACAGAACCTAGATTCGTCCTAAACTCTATCTGATGCCATCCCTGTCCCCAGTGACGTCATTCCAGACACCATTACCGTCGAGCATGTTCTGCACATTCGTCTAAGGTTGGCGGAAAAGAGGACGACGCCCAGGTAACCCATGCCTTAATAAAAGGCGTCGGACTGTCACTCTTGATAGTGTTCGATGTGTTACAATGTTGTACTGTTACGCCAGAGTCGAGGAGGACGCAGATCTGTCGTGCAATGGCATTCGGACGGTGTGTCGATCTTCTCGGCGGGTTGTCTGGGTGATGCGACTTGACCCATGTCGTCGTGTTCTACGTTCTTCCTTGAACCGTTCTGCGCGCATCCGTTAGACTGCTTAAACACTTCGTCCCACATGAGGAGCAGTTTCCCTAATGGATGCATCACATTCTCTCGTGTCAATATACGCCCTCTTTCAAACTCTGTGATTTGACGGTACATTTCGAGCATTCGTTTGAGAGGCATCCTGTACGTCTGCTCAAGTCACACTGACCCATTACCTTTGGCTTGTATCGGCAACGAGATCCACAGGCATATGTTACCGGTAGTCCGTGATCCGCCGCTATATCTATGTTGTGCTTGAACCTGCTGGCCGACATGGTTCAAATGCTGTTTATTTCTGCAGAACATACTAATGTACCTGTCCTGTGAACATGAACGTCCTATCTCTAGTCGTTCAAAGTGTTCTGTTTTTATATAAACATGAGTGTACTATGTATTGGTTGGGAGAAACACTAGAAAATGACACAGCGCCGAAATCAGCTGTGCACGCAATACAAATGACTGTGCTTAAATAATAGCCAAGGTGGAAAATGAGGTTGGCTTTTACAACTGTAAATTACCTATGTCAAGCAAAAATACCCTCCGAAGCGCATGTTTTAGAGAGGCAGCACAAGCCCAGCGTGGGTGAGATAGCCCGTTCATTGCTGAAGCAACCTCTGTATGTCGCTAACTCAGCAGCACTTAGCTTCTTCGACAGATGTGCGAACCACAAAATTTTGTGCGAAGTATCATGGATGAAGAGTTTATAGAGGACGGTCCGTTCTGATTGACTGATCGCTTGAAGATATTTATTTCTTACGTGTCGTATTACACTGTGAGTCATAGCCGCTCTTGTCTGTCCGTGACTGCGACTAATGTGTAGCTACCTCCGCCCATAGCAGTGAAATATGACTTCACTGTTGTATTGAATTTGCACCATCAGTGGCTCTACCTGTCACTGTTAAATGAAGAACAGACATCAGCAACTGTAAGCAGACTGCTACAGTAGGTTAAGGTAGGATATGACTTATTCAATACAACCGGACAAATAAAAGAAAAACACTCGTAAGGGGAAAACGAAATGAATCACAGCTTGTGAGGGTATGGGATATTATTTCAGTGACTCTAAAATCAAATAACAAAGTACTCGGCTGAGTGAGCTATCAGTAAGACATTCTCCCCTTTCCCCTCCCACTCCTGGCTTGGATGTATGCAGTTGGGTGGCTGTCATAAAGTTCTTGTATCCTGTCCTGAGGCAAGCAGGTCCGTAACTGTTGTTACTGGTCTGTGATATCCTGAATACTGGCACTGGGACGGAGGTGACGACCGAGCTAGTTCCACAGTAGTTGTATCAGAGAGAGATCTGGAGATCTTGCTCACCACAGGAGCGCCTCAGCATGACGCAGACTGTCCGTAGAGACAAGTGCCGTTTGTGAACGAACACCGTCCTATTCAAAAATAGCACCGCGGTAATGTTGCATGATAGGTAACACATGAGAACGCAGGATGTCCGCGACGTGGCATTGGTCTGTCAGAGTTCCCACAGTCATTACCGGCTAACATCTGAAGTCATACTCCAGGGCTTGCCACACCACGTCACCAGGAGTAACACCGTTGTACGTCTCGACTGTAGTGGAAGAATGGAACCTGTCCTCATGTCACCGCCATACTCGCTGACGGCGCTTATCAGGGGTAGTCCAGAATGGCATTTCGTCGCTGAAGACAACACAACGCCATTCACCAGCAGTCCATGTTTCCCAGTCACGGCATCACTCCAATCGCTGCCATTTGAGTTATGGTAACGGCAGCCTACGCAAGGGACGGTAATCCCCTTGTCTGGCTGCTGCTAGTGTTCGACGAATGGTGTGTAAAGACACAAAACGTTTCCATTGCTTGTTGAAGGACGTCAGGTGGAGATGTGGAGCGGTTACCATCTGCTTCGTGCGAAGTACGGCGATCCTGCCTTGTGGATATCACAAGTGGTCGACTGTGGCCTTGTTGACCACTCCTGGCCTCACATTCCCATGCAGTCCAAAAGTGCGCCACTGTCACAACCGAGTATCCAAATGGATACCCGCAGTGAGGCCCCTTTCAAAGCCTCTCACGTGCTCATAACGCTGTCTCACTCGACATCTCCTTGTCCTTTACAATGCTCACTCAACATATGACGCTATTCACTCCTCTTACATACCGTACCCGGTGCGGCAACAACACTAAACACGTACGGTAGTAATGCAATCTGGTGTCAATTCTACCTATCACAAGGAATTGCCACTCTAATCAATTACACACCCGCCGATGTGTAAGAAGTTTTATTGACATCTGACCATGTCTTTAATGTATTTTACGTTATGCATAAGTGTTTTGTGTTAGTGTCATGCAAACAAGGCGCCATATGATGGACGGAAGTCCTAAAGGAGTAATGCGATATCCACATAAGCAATAAAAGCCTTTTAATTAGTAATTTTATGTGACTTATGTGGGTCCTAAACGTAGCTACACTTCCATACCCTACTAGTATAAGAGGAGTGAATAGCATCAGATGTTGAGTGAGCATTGTAAAGGACAAGGAGATGTCGGGTGAGACAGCGTTATGAGCACGTGACAGGATTTGAAAGGGGCTTCACTGCGGGTATCCATTTGGACCTGCTGGGCCAGTCATGCAATGTCCAGATTTCAAAGGTACCCGGTTGTGACAGTGGCCCAGCTTTGGACTGCATGGGAATGTGAGGTCAGGAGTGGTCGACAAGGCCACGGTCGACCACTTGTCATTTTGCAGCTTTTCTGTGACTCTCTGTGACTGTGTGCTTGAACGGAACTCGAACCCAGAACCTTTCTGTTCAACGGCATTGCATTTACCGATCAACATATTAAATGACGACTCGCTGCCTGGCGACACAGCTTCAGTTCAGCTAATAACTCTTCACCTACCTTCCATACTTCAGAGAAGATCTTCTGCATGCATTTCTGGACTAGATAGGATTATTGCGATAAATACTTAACAACAGCATATGAGTTGCTTCCAGAGTGAATCTCTCACTCTGCCGTGGAGAGAGCGCTATTTTTAATCTTCCTGACATTTCCTGGCAGGTTTCTGTCTTTCAAGAGTGTTGATCCAGCAAAAGCGTAATGGAGCTTCTGTGAAGTTTGGAAGCTAGCAGAGAGATAATGGCTGACGTGAAGCTGTGGGTTTTGAGTCTGACAAGGAGTTCTATTCCACACCCAGTCCCAGTATCGACAGAGAGGCGCGGTCAGAGATCTTCGCACTGTACAGCCACCGATGACGCTCGGTTGCGAGGAGAGCGCAGACGGCTTATGGGGTGGGCGTGGCTGCGAACGTGATGCCGCTGATAAATACCGCGGCCAGCCGCTGGTCATTCCCTCCCTCGTTTAGTCTGTGGAGCCATTGCCTACGCGCCAAACGATTATTCTGAGCTCGACGTTGCGTGTTCACATTTCTCAATTTCGATTACTCTGTGGACGGGTTTACCATGTTTTCCGTAAACATTTGCTGTATTCGATTCTGGTCATCCATTCCTTACCGAACTGTTTCGTTACCGACCACCAGCAGGTGCTTCTTTATTCTCTCTCCAATTCGCTGACTGTACGAGTGACCTCTCCCTTTGTTTCTACCTATATCTCAGTATGACAGAAAACCGTCTGATAGTCGTGCCTGGAGAGCTGTGTCGTACATAGCGTTGACCACAAAGTCAAAATTCTGAGTTCCTGCTCCACGCCAGCATACAGTTTTGATCTGGCACGCACTGCACTGCAGAGGGAAAGACTTTTTTTTGGGATGCTTGACAATTTTGGGTTCTGTACTGGTGGACAGCGTCGTCATTCTTTCACCAATTAAGAAGTGGCTTTGTGACAGTTCTCAGGACGATCATGGACGATTGGTCTTCTGCTTCTACCAATAACATTATTACATGGTCTACTAGTTATTTTCTGAAGAACTTTGCCGCAGCAAAGATCCACTGTTCCTGCCATATTCTCCAGACAGCTTCTCATTATATGTCGTAGATTAATTTATTCGACATTATGCCCATTATAAATTGTTTTATGACAGTCAGAGGCATATGCAGTGCTGGTCAGAAGGAGAGCAGAGAACGAAACCGTGGTTATCGTTCGTGTACAGTATGCAAGAAAATAGGATTAAATTTTTGTATCTGATTTGAGGGTATACAAGATGTGAATTGGAGTACACAGAGTTACCACCACTGGCAGTAACAGTGGCTCTAAAGTGTTAACGCATAGAGTCAAACTGAGCTAGAGTAACAGGTACAGGCAGGCCATTCCATGATGTTTCCACTCTATGAAAGAGTTCATGTGTCACAATGCCTGGCGAATGGTTTGGTGCCAGTGTCCCGCTGACCCTTGCACAGATGAATTCAGTGGGTGAGAGATATGGAGAATGTGTGGCCAGGACAACAGTCATATAGCCACTCTACTCAGTGGGTCAGGACGGTATGGGAACATGTGGGCTTGCCTTATCATGTTGATGGATAACACCCCGGAGAACTCGACGTTTGGCGCAGCCAACGGGCTTAACATGTCAGAAATGTAGTAGCTACTGTTTAAATTACCATCTATGCGCACCAGAGATGACAGTGTTGAGTATTTACTAGCACGCCATACAGTCACACCAGGTATTGTACCAGTACGATAATGACAAATGCAGTCTGGTAACGTTTCTTCTCCCATGGAACCGATATTCTCCTGGGAAGACATCGTGCTTCCACTCTTGTGTTCAATGGGACAGTTAGCCCACCACTGTCTGTGCACCTCTTGCCCTGCTGCGATCAGGAAAACCCAGAACAATCGTCGCTGGACTGGCGACACATGGTACTCCACACGTCGTCGTACTGTTCGTGTGGGTACTTAGCTTGCTGTAAACAGGTCCATTTGCTGAGTCATGGTGTGAGCGCAGCCAAACCGGGACCGTGGAATGGTTCCATTAAAAAATAATCACAACACGCCTTACGACATTTAACCCACTGGGAGATGAGACGATCAGTTCCTGTTTCGCAGAGCACGGTCGGCCGCTGACGGATGCACAACCGTATCCACTCTTGCACTTTCTCGTCCGACTGAAACCGACCTCCACGAATGTCTTTCTTCAGGTCACCAGAGATGTGAATTTCACACGGTGAAAGATCTAGGGTGAACAGAGAGTGTTGCAGTGTTTCCAACCCAACTGGTGAAGTGTACCCTTCGTCAGATTGATGTTGTTGGGGCAACAAGACGATTCCATCCGACAACATTCTTGGGCGTTTTGGCTTTATGGCGCTCCGCAGTTTCTGCAAAAAAATGGTTCAAATGGCTCTGAGCACTATGGGACTCAACTGCTGTGGTCATAAGTCCCCTAGAACTTAGAACTACTTAAACCTAACTAACCTAAGGACATCACACACAGACATGCCCGAGGCAGGATTCGAACCTGCGACCGTAGCAGTCGTGCGGTTCCAGACTGTAGCGCCTTTAACCGCTCGGCCACTTCGGCCGGCGCAGTTTCTACAGAGTGTCTTCAAAGTGATGAGCGTTGATTATGATTTCACGCTCGAATAACTCGATGAGCAGAGAGCCCTTGCAGTCGAAGAAGAATATCATTATGGCCTTAGCGCATCGTGCGTAAACAAATTTTGATTTCTTTGGTGGGACAGACCTGAGATGTTACCACTATTGGCTTTGCTGTTTGCCCTCGGCCTGTCGGAACGATCGTCTCCCAGTGGGATGAATATTTTAACACATGTTCTGACTACTTTTGAAAAGGAACCATTCCACGATTCTGCTGTGACAAGTGTTCGGTTTTCATTTGACTACCCCTATTACGAGTCGTGCAGCCAGGTCTATCCTCTCGGGCGCTAGTCAAGTGAATTTTTGAGATTCTGCATGGGATTGAGACACGTTTCTAACAAACATCCAACATCCAATGCGATTTTTGAGTGATAAATCCGCTGCGTAATGTTTCCTTATAAACAGAAATTTGATGACTATACGCCAACCTGCTATGTGCGGTAGCACAGAAAGCCGTCATTTGTACACCCAAGCACTTAGTACCCTACATGCCAATTTGACGCCTGTTGCTTCCCGACTTCACGTTGCTGCACTTTTAATGGCCAGTTGTGTAGTACAAAGCTGATAGGTTCGGAGGTCAGTCACGAACAAAGTATTTACCTCCAATTGTCTGGTAGGTCCACGCTTGACGTCGCTAGCTGTCGCCGACACAAAGCTCGCTAGCGGGCACAAGCAGCGTGGCGGACCGCAACGGAAGCCGACGGAGCGCAAGGCGCAGGCCGCACTCGCCGCAGAAAATCCCAGAGTGCGCACTTAAAGCGCCGTAAATTGCGGCACACAAATACTAGCGACGTTTACTGTCTGTAACCGTAAAACGGCCGCTGCACGCCGCGAAGCGCTGAAAGAGATGGCCGCACGGCGCGCGCAAACTATTAACTCGTAATGATTTGCCAGGCGGTGCGGTGCGCTAACAGAGTGCTGATAGCTGCGGTTTAACTGTTCGCTACCTGTTCGCGCCTGCCCACGGCCCCCGGGTTTCCGCCATCGCCGGGCGCGGGGTGCGCCCGCTCTGGCGGGCTGTTAGCTGCTCCCTTAGGATAATATCGCCCGCCGGAGATCTTGGCAGCGGCCATTCGGGTTTTACGAGCTGTAGGGTTGTCCCCCAAGGCGGTGCCGGTCCCCATCGTGCTCCTTGACTGTTGTACGCGAATACATAGGCACTGAAGTGTTCATATTGGGACTGGATCGAATGTTGCAGTGTCCTGTATGCCAGTGGGTTTCCGCCACTCAATTTCAATAACAATCATCCGCGCGTGTGACCACATCGTAATACTCCAACATAAGTCACCCATTATTGCGTTATGCTTCTCTAATGTGCTGGTGTATACTCTTTGTACACTGATGAGCCAAACTGCTACACCTGCCTAATATCGTGTAGAGCCCCCGCGAGCCCGCCGAAGTGCCGCAATACGACGTGACATGGATATGAGTGAAGTCTGAAGTAGTGCCGGAGAGAACTGACACTATGAATCCTGCAGGTCTGTCCATAAATCCGTAAGAGTACAAGTGGAAGGAGATCTCTTCTGAATAGCACAATAGCAATTCTGGACGTGTGGGGTGTCGCATTGTGCTGCTGGCATTGCACAAGTCTGACGGAATGCACAGTGGACATGAATGGATGCAGGTGATCAGACAGGGTCCTTACGTATGTGTCACTTGTCAGAATCGTATCTAGACGTACCAGGGGTCCAATGTCACTCCAGCTGCACACGCCCCACACCATTACAGACCCTTCACCAGCTTGAACAATCACCTGCTGACGTGCAGGGTCCACGGATTCGTGAGGCTGTCTCCATACCCGTACACGTCTATCCGCTCGATACAATTTGAAACGAGACTCGTCCAACCAGGCAATATGTCTGCAGTTATCAAGAGTCCAATGTCGGTGTTGACGGGTTCAGGCGAGGCGTACAGCCTTGTGTCGTGCAGTCGTCAAGGGTACAAGATTGGGCCTTCGACTCCGAAAGCCCACATCGTTGATGTTTCGTTGAATGGTTCAAATGGCTCTGAGCACTATGGGACTCAACTGCTGAGGTCATTAGTCCCCTAGAACTTAGAACTAGTTAAACCTAACTAACCTAAGGACATCACAAACATCCATGCCCGAGGCAGGATTCGAACCTGCTACCGTAGCGGTCTTGCGGTTCCAGACTGCAGCGCCTTTAACCGCACGGCCACTTCGGCCGGCTTTTCGTTGAATGGTTCGCGTGCTGACACTTGGTGATGGCCCAGCATTGAAATCTGCGGAAATTTGCTGAGGGGTTGCACTTCTGTCGCGTGAACGATTCTCTTCAGTTGTTGCTGATCCCATTGTTGCAGAACCTTTTCCGGCCGCAGCGATGTCGGAGATCAGATGTTTTACCGGATTCCTGATATTCGCGGTATATTCGTGAAATGGTCGCTACCTCGGAGATGCTGTGTCCCATCTTTCGTGCGCCGACTATAACACCACGTTCAAACTCACTTAAATCTTGATAACCTGCCATTGTAGCAACAGTAACCCATCTAACAACTGCGCCAGACACTTGTTGTCTTATATAGGGGTTGCCAACCGCAGCGCCATGTTCTGCCTGCTTACGTATCTCTGTATTTGAATGCGCATGCCTATACCATATTCTTGGTGCTTCAGTGTATGTATCGTGAACCACTCACGTGTGGTCAGATGCAGATCCTCGAGCAATCATGGACATAAGGCATCATTGTATAGCAGAAACCGGTTAAAGACTCACAGGTGCAAACACAGTACCAAATTCTTACTCTGTATGAAAGTAGTTTGATACTTCTAGTAAAAAAGAAAGAAAGAAAAGTTTCTTTAGTAAACAACTCACCTTACTTCTCGACATAGTTTCCTTTGAGGGGTATGCACTTGGTCCAGCTTTTTCGTCTCATTGGAAAAATCTATTCTGTCAAACTCTGTAAAACACTCGTTGAGTGCATCTATAACTTCATGCGATGAAAATTTCTTCCCAGCAAACCAAAGTTTCAACTTAGGGAACAACAAGAAGTCGCTTGGGACTAAGTCTCGTGAATAGAGTGAATGAGAAACTAATTCTAACCTGAATTTATGCACTTTCGCCATTGTTATCACTGATGTGTGGGATGGTGCATTATCCTGACGAAGGAGCACCTTTTTGCGCGTCAACCTTGATGTGTTTTCAGCTAATGCAAGTTTCAAACGATATAGCTAAGAAGCATAAGAGGGTTCGACTTGGTGCTGCCTTTTTCCAAGAAATCTACGAGAATTATTCCTTGGCAATACCAAAAGAGAGTAGCCATCACCTTACTGACTGACAAAATTGTCTTTGCCCTCTGCGGTGCACTCTTACCAGCCTTTGTACTTTCTTGTGACTGTCACTTTGACTCTGGTGTGTAAAAGTCACTTTTAAATTCAATAATCAAAAATTAAATGGTCTTCAATATTATGCAGAATCCGCAAGATGTCTTGCAAATTGCAGATAAACATCTCCAGCTATTGTGTTGAAATGTTCTGCCAGATGCGTTTTTGGTCGACTTATGCACTCGCTCAGATGAAATACCTGTAGTCTCAGATATCTCACGAATTTTAATTCAGTGCTCTTGCATTATCATATTCGAGTTTTGTCAATGCTTTTCTTTGTGGTGACATCAATTGGACGGCCAGAGCGCTCTCCCTTTTTTGTGCTTGCACGACCACATTTAAAATCCAGTTGCAGTCGACACACTGACCAACTCAGACAGCTTTCAACAATGAACCGTACGCTGTAGATTGCTGAAATTCCTTACAAGATCCTTGGAATAATCAAACTTATCAACCATGAAGGCAGAACAAAAATGTTGCATTCTTTCGTAGATATTTACCAGAATCACCCTCTTGTATGCACTCGTTTCTCTCACATCTGGATTTATGGGGTCGTTCCGGTATTGATATTTCTGGATATTTCACGTTTGTGATTGTGCCCTGTTAATGATCGGTGATGGTGTTATCAGAAATTATAATACAAGTGTTTCGCATCCCATTGATGCCATTACTAATAGAGCCTTACCTTGGGATGGGCAGGTATAGGGCAAAATTGGCCCTAGCCGTGAAAAGTATATTTAATGATTTGGGGAAGTTAAGGGGTTTTTACAAAATTTTGGGGATCTGAATAATATCGGGTCACTTCAGGTAATATGCGCGCGTTGTACCAACTGAGACGTCAGTATTTGCTCCGAGTATCCTTCATCTGCTGTTCCACCTTTCCTTCGCAAGAGTATTCTGATGCCGTGACTTCGTTGTATGCAGCTGTATCGCCTTCTAACACAACATAACGGACTGACACGACCTAAATAATTCTGTTGAAACTACAATGCTGTTTTTATTCAAGAAAGCTACAGCGTCCAGCCGCAAACTGGAATAAGACATACATTGTTTTTGCTACGGGAGGCCAACAAAAAGCTTTGTGTTGGTAGTACCCCCAGTAAATCCTTCAGACATACCATTTCAATGCACATGTTAGTCTATTCGTAAGTTCTTATAGCACGTTTCGATGAACGCACGAATAATACGAAATTTAGAATGAACCTAGGAGACCAATAAACATAAAACTTTGTCTGTACATACCTCTAAAATGAATTTTATTTAGTTGTTTCTCTATCAATTTTGTTCTGTAAATTTAACGATCTTGGTTAACTTTGTCCCACAGTGTCTGCCTCTATAGGTAATTACCTGCTTCGTTGCTGATGAATAGTTCTGCGTAGCGTCTGAATTTGTTTTGAAATATTAAGAATGGACCGGAGATTTTCCAAATCTTTAATTTTTTATTGTGCGACACTCTTATATAGGTCGGCACATTTGCGTCTAAGGATTTTAATGACGTCTCTGATAAAGGCAGTGTTGAGTTTCCTAGTCACACGGTAATCGTTTCCATCATCTGTAAACTCATGTTATCACTACTGATAAGCTGTCACCTGTGACGAGGGAATGACACTGTAGCATTTACAGTGAGCCTCTGCATGCCTTTGTAGCTACAGAAGAGGTGTAGGTTTCTTTCAAGTTCCTAATTCGCATTCAGTTCATTTCTTATTTTGTTTGATTCAAGTTAATATGAACTTCTCAACCAATAAAACACTCCACATACTTATTGGTAGTGGTTGCATGCATTGTATTTTATTTGTCTTTTAATTTGTAACAGTCGTTTGTAATAGCCGCAGCTTGATAGTAAACTCCAACACTAATATTATTAAAAGAAGTGCACATTAATTGAAATAAAAACCATAAATTACCTTAAAATAGAAATTGCAGAGAAATAATCAGCGCAAAAATTACTGAGGTCATCAAAATATTCCAGGAAATAATTACAATTACGCGTTCCTTGCTGAGAATATTATGATGGATCATTTCTGTGAATAAAATAAATGACTCACTATTCTGCTTGAGATCTGAATGCAGAACGAAGTTTAGTTTGTCCCAGTGGACTTTCAGAGGGCAGCAGGGCCTACAGTGGACTCCTCCCCCATGTTCTTTCATATCTTTCCTAGACTCCTCTGTAGTAACTGAGACTTTTCATCTCGAACAGTCGGACTTCCAATGCGGTCAGCTCCGTTTTATCTGAGGCTGGAAGTCAGAACTAGCAATTGAGGCTCCACACCAATAATGCAGTAGAATCGTGCAACGAATGTGCATTCCATTTTCACTACACGTATACTCTACATACAGAAGCATCGAGCCAGCGAGAGAGAACGCTTGCAATAGGAAGAGCCCGCTGCACTCCGTGGTGGCACTAAATGCTGTCATAGGTGCTAGCAATGTTACTGGAAAATGGCCACAGCCACTATCTCGCTCTAAAAACATCGCCTTACATTCTAATCTTCGCTAAGGCTGTCACCTGACGGTTCCAAGAACACAAAGAGATGGCCAGAATACCGCGAGATCACATAGTCGAGTCTGACTTCCTTTTGTAATGGGGTGGCTAGCAGAAACCAATGTTCGCCATCTTTTAGCGAGTAAACAATTCTACGATGACTATTTTTCCGCTGGTGGCTTGTAGACGAAACTTATATGGTAATGATGGCAGAGTAAGAGGTTCAGAGTAAGAGGCAGGGCAGAGTGTCGGGGATTCAGTTTGCAGCAGGGATTAGAGCAGATAGGTGCGGGAGGAATCAGAAAAATTATGATGCAGGTGTTATATGGTGGAATATATAATGCCAGTGTGATTTAAGTCGGAGAGTGGTGGTAGAGCTAAAAGTAGACAAGGATCGATGGAGAGGATTAAACATTTTTAATTTCTCTTCTGGCTTTAGCTCAGGTGAAGTGAAACTATTAAGTAAAATACACGCCTGGAAATGGAAAAAAGAACACATTGACACCGGTGTGTCAGACCCACCATACTTGCTCCGGACACTGCGAGAGGGCTGTACAAGCAATGATCACACGCACGGCACAGCGGACACACCAGGAACCGCGGTGTTGGCCGTCGAATGGCGCTAGCTGCGCAGCATTTGTGCACCGCCGCCGTCAGTGTCAGCCAGTTTGCCGTGGCATACGGAGCTCCATCGCAGTCTTTAACACTGGTAGCATGCCGCGACAGCGTGGACGTGAACCGTATGTGCAGTTGACGGACTTTGAGCGAGGGCGTATAGTGGGCATACGGGAGGCCGGGTGGACGTACCGCCGAATTGCTCAACACGTGGGGCGTGAGGTCTCCACAGTACATCGATGTTGTCGCCAGTGGTCGGCGGAAGGTGCACGTGCCCGTCGACCTGGGACCGGACCGCAGCGACGCACGGATGCACGCCAAGACCGTAGGATCCTACACAGTGCCGTAGGGGACCGCACCGCCACTTCCCAGCAAATTAGGGACACTGTTGCTCCTGGGGTATCGGCGAGGACCATTCGCAACCGTCTCCATGAAGCTGGGCTACGGTCCCGCACACCGTTAGGCCGTCTTCCGCTCACGCCCCAACATCGTGCAGCCCGCCTCCAGTGGTGTCGCGACAGGCGTGAATGGAGGGACGAATGGAGACGTGTCGTCTTCAGCGATGAGAGTCGCTTCTGCCTTGGTGCCAATGATGGTCGTATGCGTGTTTGGCGAGGTGCAGGTGAGCGCCACAATCAGGACTGCATACGACCGAGGCACACAGGGCCAACACCCGGCATCATGGTGTGGGGAGCGATCTCCTACACTGGCCGGACACCACTGGTGATCGTCGAGGGGACACTGAATAGTGCACGGTACATCCAAACCGTCATCGAACCCATCGTTCTACCATTCCTAGACCGGCAAGGGAACTTGCTGTTCCAACAGGACAATGCACGTCCGCATGTATCCCGTGCCACCCAACGTGCTCTAGAAGGTGTAAGTCAACTACCCTGGCCAGCAAGATCTCCGGATCTGTCCCCCATTGAGCATGTTTGGGACTGGATGAAGCGTCGTCTCACGCGGTCTGCACGTCCAGCACGAACGCTGGTCCAACTGAGGCGCCAGGTGGAAATGGCATGGCAAGCCGTTCCACAGGACTACATCCAGCATCTCTACGATCGTCTCCATGGGAGAATAGCAGCCTGCATTGCTGCGAAAGGTGGATATACACTGTACTAGTGCCGACATTGTGCATGCTCTGTTGCCTGTGTCTATGTGACTGTGGTTCTGTCAGTGTGATCATGTGATGTATCTGACCCCAGGAATGTGTCAATAAAGTTTCCCCTTCCTGGGACAATGAATTCACGGTGTTCTTATTTCTATTTCCAGGAGTGTATTTATGTACTGCTGCACAAACAAATGAGCAGAGTGTCAGTTATGGTAGTCCTTGAGCACGAACTCAAGTAAACATCATTGACAGAACACATTGACAATACTACAGATTGTCTTTCTAAGCGCCGCGCCACAGGCCTGCTGGCGGAGATCTCGTCAGCGGCAGAAGGCCGGCATTCTCTCATCTTGCAGTACCGCCTGTACAGCGAAGCGTCGGGTGGCGGCTGTTACGTCCCACTGCGGCTGTCGACCCATGTACTCCGGCAGCCTCCAGCTCTACATATCTATCTCCGAAGTGCACTCATTGACGTCGAAGATTTGAAGTCAGGAGTCAGGCTCCAGATCTGCCTGAAATACTTGCTGGCTCACAGGGTCCCGCTCTCAGCCCCTGTTTAGCGGACAGGAACTGATAGCATCGGTGGGTTAGGACAGCATCCAGGTCATGCATCTCAAGCCTCCAGCAGACGTGCAGGATGATGGCGGCCACAGCGCCCCATAAGTGTTGCCTCGGAAGTTGGCAGTGAAGCAGGCAGCCGCGGAGTCCTTCCAGCCAGACTCGTGGTTCCGTAGACCATTGAATACAACTACGCGTTTTGAGGGTCGACCTCTCAGTGGATAACTGAAACTGACACGAAGGCTGAGACTATGCACTGGGCAGTCACCAATCGGCACTCAACAATCCGACACTTTTTAGGAAGGGTAGGGTATTTTGCCGCTTCCTGTGTGCTCTGCGGCGTTGCGGATGGCTTTGACATCATGTGCCCTGGTTTGTCCTCGCTCTCAGCTCTCCTAGTGACTTCAGACTTTCGCAACTTCACCTTTCAGAGGCTCTTTTCTGCTGTTTGGGCACCTAAAGATTTGTTGTGGCGTTGTACTTAGCCTTCCTTATGGCACTATGGTTTGTCACTAGCATGACGGTATTCCTCTGCTTCCATGATGTCGCAAGCAGACTTGGCGCACTGTCGTTCACCCTTGCTATGATAGCTTCCGTGTTTGCAGCAACTTGCCCAGCATTTCTAGCTAGCTTACAGTCTGTTGGTTATTGACACAGGCGGTGCGGAATCTGGGAGTGCAAAGGTAGAACCAGGACGATTTTTTGGTGTCTACCGGGGATAATATCCTTGGCGTAACACTTATAAGAGTAATCTACGAGAGAAGAGTTATGAAAGTGAGGCAAGATTCCCTCGCGGTCCTCACGGCATGTTCGGACCCATAGAGAACTACTGACAAGAGTCTGGCGTATCAGGTAGACGCAAAGAGAGCAGCATCAGAAGTCCTCGTACTTAGCTCATCACTCCTGCAGTACTTTTTACGAGTGATCGTTCTCGATAGAGGCCCCTCCTAAGACGTCCTCTCTGCTTGTCCTTGAGGTAGAAACGATAAAGATACGTGATAAGGAACAATCATCAGGCAGCATCTTCCATTGTCATATGTTTTTGAACACAGCAAGGACAAACTAGGACAAAAACTCTCTAAGTACCTGCAGAGTATGTGTTTTGACTGTCGCCTCGAAAAATAAATTTACGTAACTGATTTTTTGTTTGATTCAGACGTATACCTGCAGTCGTGATACACACTGAAACCCCGACGCTAGAGGAGGCGAACAGAAAGGGTTCAGCCCATTTCTAGTTTATCACTTTGATGTACTTCTCCGCGAGGAGACTGCCGACTGCCGACACGCAGCTACAGTCACACAAAAAGAATCGATTATGTAACTTTATTTCGAGGCGAAAATTATCACTTTGTAACTAATCCTACTATTTTCTGCGTCGATTATACACTGGTACACAAAAAATAAGAGCGAAAGTTTCGCATGAAGTGTGACTACCAAGTAACACAGCTCGATGAAACTAGGAACGTACATAGAAAGGACTGTTTTATTACAGTACAAAGGTAACCGAAAGAAATACGCAATCAGACGAACAGAAATGTCACCTTTATTGATAGACATTAGTTGCACTGAAGCCACCTAGTTTCATGGTGCTGTCGTCGATATTACACAAGGCAGACTATGGCGTTAATAGGGTGTGTGATCACCAAGAACGACAATGCATGCTCTGGAATGTGCTCACATGCTGGCCACAAGGGTGGTTAGTAGTCCTTGCTGTATCGCATTCCATCCCTTCACCAGAGAGGTTGACAACTGCTAGTGGTTGTCGGTGCAGGTAAATTACGCTTCCCATCCGACTCGTGCTCCATGGAATTTACGTCGGGTGAACGAGCAGACCTGTCCGTACGCCGTATGATCTCTCGTTCCAAGGGTTGCCCTGTATGCGTTGATCCATGCGGTCGCTCATGGTGAACCATAAAAGTGAAGTTAGTACCAAATATACTTCTGAAAAGAGGCACAGGGGGAAACACCGATCGTGTGAGACCCACGTCGCTTTATTTGTTCATGAACCCAGAAAATATTAGATACAGGCTCCCAGGTACATGCCATTTTCTTTGACTTCCGGAAGGCGTTCTATACAGTTCCGCCCTGTCGCCTGATAAACAAAGTAAGAGCCTACGGAATATCAGATCAGCTGTTTGGCTGGAATGAAGAGTTTTTAGCAAACAGAACACAGCATGTTGTTCTCAATGAAGAGACATCTACAGACGTTAAAGTAACCTCTGGCGTGCCACAGATGACTGTTATGGGACCATTTCTTTTCACAATATATATAAATGACCTAGTAGATAGTGTCGGAAGTTCCATGCGGCTTTCCGCGGATGATGCTGTAGTATACAGAGAAGTTGCAGCATTAGAAAATTGCAGCGAAATGCAGGAAGATCTGCAGCGGATAGGCGCTTGGTGCAAGGAGTGGCAACTGACCCTTAACATAGACAAATGTAATGTATTGCGAATACATAGAAAGGAGAATTCTTTATTGTATGATTATATGATAGTGGAACAAACAGTGGTAGCAGTTACTTCTGTAAAATATCTGGGAGTATGCGTACGGAACGATTTGAAGTGGAATGATCATATAAAATTAATTGTTGGTAAGGCGGGTACCAGGTTGAGATTCATTGGGAGATTCCTTAGAAAATGTAGTCTATCAAAAAAGGAGCTGGCTTATAAAACACTCGTTCGACCTATACTTGAGTATTGCTCACCAGTGTGGGATCCGTACCAGGTCGGGTTGACAGAGGAGATAGAGAAGATCCAAAGAAGAGTGGCGCGTTTCGCCACAGGGTTATGTGATAAGCGTGATAGCATTACGGAGATGTTTAGCAAACTCAAGTGGCAGACTCTGCAACAGAGGCGCTCTTCATCGCTGTGTAGCTTGCTGTCCAGGTTTCGAGAGGGTGCGTTTGTGGATGAGGTATCGAATGTATTGTTTCCCCCTACTTATTCCTCCCGAGGTGATCACAAATGTGAAACTAGAGAGATTCGAGCGCGCACGGAGGCTTTGCGGCAGTCGTTCTTCCCGCGAACCATACGCGACTGGAACAGGAAAGGGAGGTAAAGACAGTGGCACGTAAAGCGTCCTCCGCCACACACCGTTGGGTGGCTTGCGGAGTATAAATGTAGATGTAGTAGGTGGAGTACAGTGTCACAGCAACGTTGATCGGTGAGAGATCTGGAGATCAACATTATGCCTCCCCACATCATAAGACCTGGACTAGCGAAACGGTAATGTTCGACAATGTTGCTGGAAGCATTACGTGTCCACTTCTCTCCCACATGAGGGTGCGTCCAACATTACCGGCTATGATTGTTTTGGTGATCTAGGTGTTACGGTGCAGGAAGATATAATATTGAGCACGACACACTCACTGATTAACGTTATTGTGAATCCCATGCAGCAAGTTTGGGATGCATTGAGGAAACTTATTGCATGACGTCTGTATGTACTAACAAAGGTCCAGCCGCTGTCATCCTCGCTGGTGGAGGAATGGAACGCCCTACCTTAAGAACTACTTAACACCCTTGTCGCCTGTGTAGAGTCTTGTGCCGTAGGGAAGCAAAGGAAGCCAGTATGCACAAGCGCACACATGGATTAACACTGTTATTTATTTACTTGTAATATGTACTTAATTTGAATGGGGTCCAAGTTCGTGCTACAAGCTCATCAGTAATAGTCCTCTTGCAGACAATATCGGTAATCATGCTATTACTAACTTTAGTCTCACTGCTTGTCCTGCTGTGTCACTAATCTGGTCGCTATGTACTGTCATAGCCTGAGTGAGTCAGGGAGTCGAATGAACTGAGCCCACACTGAAATTATCTGACAGACGCCGACTGGAGTGCGAGTTATTGAGGCCCTCCAGTCAGCGGCGGCGGCCTAAATACTTGCTGTCGAGAGTGCGTTGGCGGCGTGTTGCTTGTCGGTGTGTCTCTGGCCTCTCTCGTGAGAGGCGCGCTTGATCCTGCGCCTGCCTATCGTTTTGAGCTTCATCTTTGCCGACCGGAGTGCTGGCGCCAGCTTACGCCAGCACAGCCAGCAAAGGAGTACTGATGACACACCCTATTAAGAACCATGTCCTGCCTTTTGTAGCGTCCAGGGACCATCATGAATGGTGGTGATTTTAGTGTAATCATTGTCTTCAAATAAAAGCGTCCTTTCTGTTCATGTTACTGCGTATTTCTTTCAGTTACCTTCTGTGCTGAACCATACAGTAGTGTAAGAGTTCTCTCAATGTGCAGTCCAAATTTCTCAAGTTATCTACTTGGCAGTGACACATCGTGCTAAAGTTACTTTCGTACTTAAGTTTTGTAAACTAGTTATGTGACAAATTGAAGAGGTTGGGCAGACTGATATCTTAACATGGTAGTTGATATTTGTACTGTCCTCGAAAAACAGAGAATGGGCTCGAATCACAGTCAAATTCATAGTTTTATCTTGTCACTCACTCCGTCTTTGGGCCACGGGTGGCCTACCGGGACCATCTGACCGCCGTGTCATCCTCAGAGGAGGATGCGGGTAGGAGTGGCATGGGGTCAGCACACCCCTCTCCCAGTCGTAAGATGGTATTCTTGGCCGAAGCCGCTACTATTCGGTCGAGTAGCTCCTCAATTGGCATCATGAGGCTGAGTGCACCCGAAAAATGGCAGCAGCGCATGGCGGCCTGGATGGTCACCCATCCAAGTGCCGACCACGGCCGAAAGCGCTTAACTTCGGTGATCTCACACGAACCGGTGTATCCACTGCGGCTAGGCTGTTGCCGCTATCTTGTCACACATAAGAAAAAATTGTAGACAGACCACGAGCGTAATTAGAAAGTGATTTTTATTCCCAAGATATAAGAGATAAGTATTCTGAAAAACCATGTGATATTTCAATCACTTATTCCGTCTCTCCCTCCGCCTTCCCCTCTCACTCATATCCAAGCCAGCCTTTGCTTAGTTCCACGCGCACTCCGTAACTTGTTTAGTCGACTCGTTTGTCTTAACGTCTCACGCTATAAACATTGCGAACAAAATTTATCCGGACGTACTCGTGTTCGTGGTCTTAGCGCGATCGTTATAAAAAAGTGTCCAAATTCAGTCTCCAGGTCGCTTTTCTTTATTTCCACATAGTACGGATACTTTTTCGATATAGTATGGAAATAAAGGAAAGCGGTCTGGGAACGTAATTTGGACACTTCTTTATTACTAAACGTGTAATATTTGCGCCGAAAGTTGCCGGCCAAGACTGACTGCGAGAGATAACGGTAATGGCCTTTTCGCACTCTTGCGGCGTTGCTCGGAAGCTGAATTCCGCCGCGGGACAGAGAGCGGCCGGAGAAAGTGAGTAATGAATATTGTCTCAAAAATAAAAACGTCGCGCACACTCCTATCGCATTCCTAACTGTTTAAACATATCTCTTCCGAAAAGCTGCCGCGCCCGCTGCCCTCTGCGGTCGCGATATTTCTTACGGAACAACTAGGAGCGCGCGCTGTTAGCGCCGGCCACCTTGGCGGCCCGGCCGGCCGGAACAAAAGCCGACCCGCCAGGGCTGCTGCTGCATTAGAAACGCCACGTCCCGCAAGGTGGTGGCGCCGGCCATCGCTTATCGATAACTGCGGCGCGCGTGTTTAGCGCAATAACGCCGGCGACCGCTGCGCGGGGGCGGGGGAGCTGGGGTGGATGACGCCGCTGGCGGCGGAGGCGGCGGCGGCGGCGGCGTTGGAGGCGGAGGAGGCCGCCATAGATCGCCGCTGCGCCGCGCTGCGGTGGCCGTAAGCCGGAGCGCCTCGCTTTTGTCCTGGTCGCCGCTGCCGCTGTGGTGCGCGGCCCTTAACCGCAAGCCTGTTTTATTATATGAAACGCCATATATCTCCCGCGCGCGCGCGCACGACGGTAGCGTACCGCCGCCGCCGCCGCCGCCGCCGTCGCCGCTGCCGAGTGCCATTCTTTGGCTAACCAGAGGTCCCCCTCTCATTCCCCGTGACGAGAACCCCGCCCCGGGATTTACTACCGCCGGATAGAATATTGCGAGAGCTGTTTGGCTTTAGCGGTTTACTTTATGCCGACATTGCTCCTGTTTCCGCCTAAAATATTGGGCGCCGCTAAATGATGTAAAAAAATGGGTCCCCTCCGGCTCGCAGTGGCGCTTCTCGGCCGCAGCGCCAGCGGCCTTGCTTTTTTTTTTAATCTACCACCCCCTCCCACCCCCACCCGCACCCCTACCCATGTGTACCGACGACACACAAGTTACAGTAAGAATGCGCCCACTTGCGCAATGTTTCCGCCGGCCGAATATTGTGCGCCCCTACATCGCGGCGGCGCGCCTCGCCCCGTCGCAGTAATAACGTCTGCGCGCACTAAATGAAGGTGGAAAGCTGTCGCCGGTCGGAAATTATTTAGAAAGCACATTTTTGTAATTCCGCCGCGTCTCCAACGTAAATACTTGGGCGGGAGCGCGCGCGCCCCGCCACCGCGACCGCCTCGCGCGTATCAGCGCTGGCTCGGCGCTGTCGCTGAAGCGCACGTTGTGTGCTTTCGCGTATATCAGTCTCGTACTAAAGTTCCCCCGTGCCTGCTGCGCGTATGTGGAGTGCAGCTATTTTTCTTTCGCAGCGCTGCTTCTTTCTGAACAACTACACTGGGCCGAGGATTCATTCACATAAATGTTCACTATCTACGGCCTGTATTTGCTGCAATAGTAAACTGGAACGTTAGCTGATTTGAGACAGCGAACATATGGCCCCTGATGTACTGAGTAAAGCTATCCTGAAACGTTTGTTAAGCGGTACCGTGTTTTCCTGCGTGTAGTTCTGCTGGAGATGGTTTGTCCTTTCCTTCTACGTCCACATCGACATAGATACTCCGCACGTGGCGGAGGGTTCCCCGTAACACTGCTAGTCATTTCCTTCCCTGTTCCACTCGCAAATAGAGCGAGCAGAAAACGACTACCAATATGCCTCCGTATTAGCCCAAATTTCTCGTATCTTATCCTCGTGGCCCTTACGAACAATGTGTGGTGTCACCGCCAGACACCACACTTGCTAGGTGGTAGTTCTAAATCGGCCGCGGTCCATTAGTACATATCGGACCCGCGTGTCGCCACTGTGTGATCGCAGACCGAGCGCCACCACAAGGCAGGTCTCGAGATACGGACTAGCACTCGTCCCAGTTGTACGGACGACGTAGCTAGCGACTATACTGACGAAGCCTCGCCCCTTTTCCGAGCCGATAGTTAGAATAGCCTTCAGCTAAGTCAATGGCTACGACCTAGCAAGGCGCCATTAGTAACATTGCATGTATCTAAAGAGTCTCACTTGTATCGCCACAATCTCCAGATGTACCAAAAGGATGGATTAACGTTAAGTATTCCAGAAGTTACGTACTTTTCTTTATAGCATTCATTACGTATCCTGTTTCAGACCTCACGCCATCCTGCTTTAGCTTAGCGCGTGCCTTTCGGCTTCCTCTCATTGTGTCTAGGCTGTCTTGTCTAGACACAACACAATGTATGTTGGAGGAAGTAGAATAGTTCTGCAGTCAACTTCAAATGCTGGTGCTCTAAATTTTCTGAATAGTTTTCCTCGAAAAAAATGTCGCCTTTCCTCCAGAGACCCCGATTTGAGTTCCCGAAGCATCTCTGTGACACTTGCGTGTTGTGCAGTTACAAATCTAGCAGCACGCCTCTGAATAGCTCCGACGCTTTCTTTTAATACGATCTGGTACGGATCTCAAACACTAGAGCAATACTAAAGATTAGCTCTCACTAGCGTCCTATTTGCGGCCTCCTTTACAGGTGAATCATTCTTCCCTAAAATTCTCCCACTAAAACTGAAGTCGACCATTCGTCTTCCCTACCACGGTTCTCACATGTTCGTTCCATTTCATATCGCTTTGCAGCGCAATGCCGAGATATTTAAACGACGTGATGATGTCAAGCAGGACACTAGTAATACTGCATCGAAACAATACAGGTTTGTTCTTCCTACTCATCCGCATTAAGTTACATTTTTCCATGTTTATAGCTAACGGGGATAGGATTCGTTATGAATGCGAAGGTAGGGCAGAATGTGTGTACTGTGAACAGTTCAGTGATAATGTTCTTATCAGTATCGACAGCCAACCAACACCGACAACAATATTTCAGGTATACATGACGACGTCGCAAGCTGAAAATGAAGAGATAAGGAAACTGTATGAGGATATTGAAAGGGCAGTACAGTATGTAAAGGTGAAAATGGGGGACTAGACTGCTGTTGTAGGGGAAGGAGTGGTAGAAAAGGTTACAGGAGAATATGGGCTCCGGACAAGGAATGAGACATATGAAAATGGTATCTGTTCTTTCGGACATGTCAGAAAGAACAGATATCATCTTCATTAGTTGAGGCTAATCGTCCATTAGCCTTCTTCTTCTGTGCTGGATGCACACACATTGCCCAAACTCTTACGGGACTCAGTAAGATTGTCTGCCGCGAGTAATGAATGTAATGGGCAGGGGCACTACGAAGGTAGCGTGTGAACATTAAGTTGGGAATGTGGGTCTCACGGGGAGCGTGCAAGGCATAAATCCCTGCAGTCGCACTATCCTTTGTGCCCTCAGTGGCTCAGATGGATAGAGCGTCTGCCACGTAAGCGGGAGATCCCGGGTTCGAGTCCAGGTAGGGGCACACATTTTCAACTGTCCCCGTTGATGTATATCAATGCCTGTCGACAACTTAGGGTCTTGATTTGCTTATCATTTCATTCACAGGAATGAGGGAGGAGAAAAACTAGTTGAGGTCTGTAATAAATGTCAGCTAGCAATACCGAATACTCTCTTCAAGAATCACAAGAGCAGGATGATTGGAAAAGGCCGGGTGATACGGGAGGATTACATTTAGATGACATAATGGTCAGGCGCAGATTCCGAAATCAGATACTGGATTGTAAGGTGTTCCCAGGAGCAGATATAGACTCGGATGACAATGTAGTAGTGATGAAGAGTAGGCTTAAGCATAAGAGATTAGTTAGGAAGAATCAGAACGCAAAGAAGTGGAGTACGGAAGTAGTAAGGAATGACGAGATACATTTGAAGTTCTCCAAGGCTGCAAATACAGCAATAAAGAATAGCCCAGTAGGTATACAGCTGAAGAGAAATAGACATCACTAAAAAGGACATTCACAGAAGATTGAAAGAAAAACATAGGTACAAAGAAGGTAACTGCGAAGAAACCATGGGTAACAGAAGAAATACTTCTGTTGACTGGTGAAAGAAGAAGGTACAAAAATGTTCAAGAAAATTCAGGAATATAGAAACACAAGTCGCTGAGAATGAAATAAATAAAAAGTACAGGGAAGCTAAGACGGAATGGCTGCATGAAAAAGGTGAAGAATTCGTAAAAGAAATCATTGTCGGAAGGACTGACACATCGTATTGGAGAGTCAAAACAACTTTCGGTGAAATTAAAAGCAAGGTGTAACATCAAGAGTGCAACGGCAATTCCTATGTTAAATACAGAGGAGAGAGCGGATTGGTGGAAAGAGTACATTGAAGGTGTCTATGAGGGGGAACATTTGTCTGATAGGATAGAAGAAGAAACAGAAGTGGCAACAAAACGACTATTATGTTGGTGTTTTGAATGTGTGAGTCTGACTACGTACCGTCTGACTTTCGGAAAAATATCATCCACACAGTTCCGAAGACTGCAAGAGCCGACAAGTGCGAAAATTATCGCACAATCAGCTTAACAGCACATGCATCGAAGTTACTGACAACAATAATATACAGAAGAATGGAAAAGAAAATTGAGTGTTTGTTAGATGATGATCAGTTTGGTTTTAGGAAAGGTAAAGACACCAGAGAGGTAATGCTGAAGTTGCGGTTGATAATGGAAGCAAGGCTAAAGAAAACTCAAGACATGTTCGTAGGATTTGTCGACCTGGAGAAAGCGTTCGACAATGTACAATTGTGCAAGATGATCGAATTTCTTCGAAAAATATAGGTATGGTTTAGGGAGAGAAGGGTAATATACAATATGTACAAGAACCAAGAGATAATAATAAGAGTGGGAGACCAAGAACGAAGTGCTCGGATTAAAAAGGGTGTAAGACGGGGATGTAGCCTTTCGCCCCTACTGTTCAATCAGCACATCGAAGAAGCAATAATGCAAAATAAAAGGAAAGGTCAGGAATGGGATTAAAATTCATGGTGAAAGGATATCAATGATACGATTTGCTAATGTCACTGGAAGTGAATTAGCATTACATGATCAGCTGAATGGAATGAGTAGTCTAATGAGTACAGAATATGGACTAAGAGTAAATCGGAGAAAGACGAAACTAATCAGAAGTAGTAGAAGTGAGAAGAGCTAGAAACTTAACATCAGGATTGACGGTCATGAAGTAAATGAAGTTAACGAATTCTACCTAGGCAGCAAAATAAACAGTGACAGACGGAGCAAGGAGGACATCAAAAGCAGAGTAGCACCGGCAAAAAGGGTATTCCTGGCCAAGAGAATTCTACCAGTATGAAACGTAGGCCTTAATTTGAGGAAGACATTTCTGAGAATGTACATTTGGAGCACAGCATTGTGTGGTAGTGAAACGTGGACTGTGGGAAAACCGGAACAGAAGAGAATCGAAGCATTTGAGATGTGGTGTTACAGCGAATGTTGAAAATTGGTGGATTGATAATGTGAAGATTGAGGAGGTTCTGGGCAGAACCGGAGAGGAAAGGAATATGTGAAAAACACTGACAAGGAGAAGGGAGAGGAAGATAGGACATCTGTTAAGCCATCAAGGAATGAATTCCATGTTACTAGAGGGAGCTGTAGAAGGCAAAAACTGTAGAGGAAGACACAAATTGGAATACATCCAGCAAATAATTCAGGTTGTTGGTTGCAATTGCTACTCTGGAATGAAGAAGTTGGCACAGGACAGGAGTTCATGGCGGGCCGCATCGAACCAGTCGAAAGACTGACGACTAAAAAAAAAATTTTTTTTGTTGCTAGCTGCCATTCGCCTCGCCAACTAGAAATCTTGTCTAAGTCATCTTGTACTCTCCCGTAGCCACCCAACTTCGACACATTACTGGTATAGGCATGCGTTTTCAAATGCGATGATATGTAAGCAGGCAGAATATGGCGCTGCGGTCGGCAACGTCTATATGAGACAACAAGTGTCTGGCGCAGTTGTTAGATCGGTTACTGCTACTACAATGGCAGATTATCAAGATTTAAGCGAGTTTGAACGTGATGTTACAGTCGGCGCACGAACTATGGGACACAGCATCTCCAAGGTAGCGATGAAGTGGGGATTTTTCCGTACGACCATTTCAAAAGTGTACCGTGAATATCAGCAGTCCGGGAAAACATAAAATATCCGACATCACTGTGGCCGGAAAAAGATCCTTCAAGATGGGGATTAACGACGACTGAACAAAATCGTTCAGTGTGTCAGAAGTGTAAACGTTCCGCAAATTGCTGCAGAATTCAGTGCTGGACTATCAACAAGTGTCAGCATGCGAACAATTCAACGAAACATCATCGATATGGGATTTCGAAGCCGAAGGCCCACACGTTTACCCTTGATGACTGCACGACACCGCTACGGTCGCAGGTTCGAATCCTGCCTCGGGCATGGATGTGTGTGATGTCCTTAGGTTGGTTAGGTTTAAGTAGTTCTAAGTTCTAGGGGACTGATGGCCTCAGAAGTTAAGTCCCATAGTGCTCAGAACCATTTCAACTGCACGACACAAAATTTTACGCTTCGCCTTGGCCCGTCAACACCGACCTTGGACTGTTTATGACTGGAAACATATTGCCTGGTCGGACGAGTCTCGTTTCAAAATGTATCGAGTGGATGGACGTGTACTGCATGTCAGCAGGGGATTGTTCAAGCTGGTGGAGGCTCTGTAATTGTGTGGGGCTTGTGCAGTTGGAGTGATGTGGGAGCCCTGATACGTTTAGATACGACCCTGACAGGTGACACGTACGCAAACGTCCAATCTGATCACTTGCATCCAGTCATGTCCATTGTACATTGCAACGGATTTGGGCAGTTCCAGCAGGACAATGCGACATCCCACACGTCCAGAATTGCTACAGAGTGTCTCCAGGAACAATCTTCTGAGTTTAAACTCTTCCGCTGGACCAAGTCCCCAGATACGAACATTATTGAGCGTATCTGCCCCTCCAGCACTACTTCAGACATTAGTCGAGTCCATGTCACGTCGTGTTGCGCCACTCCTGCGTGCTTGGGGAGGGGGAGGGGGGGCGGCGTTGAGTCTAAACGATATTAGGCAGGTGTACTAGTTTCTTTGGGTCTTGAGTGTATACTTCCGTACAGGAGAGACATTTTACTTGAAAGTCGGTTTCTAGGTGTCGGCGGATAACCATAAACCGCCTCGATCGGACTGTTCGCTCTGTTGATCCTCAATCGAGGAAGCTAGCCCGGCTGGTCACGGCACTATAATATCGTAAGGTGATAGGGGTGAACGATGGCTGCGGAAATGTGTATTGGGGAATAGACGGGTGCAACTGTTGAGGAACTGGCCACCACATAAACCAAGGGACTACCAACTACGTCTCCTCAATGACTGTTGAGCGAACGTTGCTGCGTTTGCGCCTCCTTAGCAGGTACTTGGTTCATGTACCCATGCACGTTCGATGACGAAGGCTGGAATTTGCACGGCAGTACCGCAACTAGATGTTGACTGAGTAGCGACAGGTGTCCTTTTCAGGTGAATCTTGTTTTGCGTCCCATCAGACAAATGGTCGATGGCGTGTACGGCGTGAAACGTCTGGAAGCAAACAACCTGCAGCAATAACAGTATAGGGAATCTTTTCGCGGCATTCCCTGGGTGATCTCATCATTCTGGAAAGCATGAAGGATCACCACAAGAATAAATCTGTCCTTGGAGATTATTTCCATCCTTAAACGTAGTTTGTTTTTCTTCGGCACGATGACGTATTCCAACAGGACAATGCAACGTGTCCCACAGCGCGTGTGGTTCAAATGGCTCTGAGCACTATGGGACTCAACATCTGAGGTCATCAGTCCCCCAGAACTTAGAACTACTTAAACCTAACTAACCTAAGGACATCACACACCTCCATGCCCGAGGCAGGATGCGAACCTGCGACCGTAGCAGTCACGCGGTTCCGGACTGAAGTGCCTAAAACCGCACGGCCACCGCGGCCGCCGTGTGTGGTTCGAAGAGCACCGTACTCCTCTGGCTAACAAACTCTCCGGATTTAAAACCAAACGAGAATCTGTGGAACTATTTCGATCGGGCTGTTCGCACCATACCGAGCCGAGAAACTTAGTCCGTCTGACCTCGGCACTGCAGTCGGCTTAGCTCCGCATACCAGTCGGTACTTTCCGAAACCATATTGTCTTCCTGCATGTCTCGCAGCAATCCGCTCTGCAAGAGGTGGTTATTCAGGCCTTTGACAGATATGGTCACGTTAATGTGACTGGACACAGTATTTTCTGCCGAAACGTTAAGCTGCTTTCCGGAACCTGTGTACGGTGAGTCAGGCATTCACGCCTCACGAACAGCTGGCAGCGTAGCTAGCGTGACAGATCTGCCATAAAGACGGACGCTGCCACGTCACGTGCGCGAGATAGGAGGAGGTGGCGCTTGGCGGCGGCTTTGCGTGCGTCCGCCGGCCGGATTGATGGCCGGGACGAGTGCGGGAGGCCGTGCCGCCTGACGGACGGCGCTCTATCAATCCGCCTTAGCGTCGCAACGCATCCCGCCCACCACGGCGGCCGTGGCGTTTCAGGCAACCGGCGCCCCCCCGCTGACGCCGATAAAGCAAGTAATCGCCGGCCTGCTCCCGCGCTGTTCAATCCACTGCAGGTGCCTGCTGTCCGCCCAATCGTTCAAACGAACCGCCAGCCTCAACGGGTAGGTTCTGATTATCTTTGGTCGTCGCTGGTGACTCTCTGATACGTGTCACTGTCAATTTATATATTCCTTAGCAATGAAGTTATTCGATGGTGCTTTGTACCCATGTACAGAGTATGAGTACCTATTTATAAATCCTGAAAAATGAATTTTTTTGCGAAAAAATTTTATTTCACCACACAGCTTAACAGAAAGCGCACAGCATCAAGCAGGAACGGAATTGTATTGTATGTATTGTATTGTATGTTAACCGGGGACCTAGAAACGACGGAGAGGCTCAGTCCCCGCCGCAGCCGCAGTGGTCCACAACCCCACGACGACTACCACAGTCCACTTCACCCCTCCGCCGCCCTACACTGAACCCAGGGTTATAGCACTGTTCGGCCCCCGGTGGACCCCCCCAGGGAACGTCTCACACCAGACGAGTGTAACCCCTATGTTTGCGTGGTAGAGTAATTGTGGTGTGCGCGTACGTGGAGAACTTGTTTCCGCAGCAATCACCGACATAGTGTAACTGAGGCGGAATAAGGGGAACCAGCCCGTATTCGCCGAGGCAGATGGAAAACCGCCTAAAAACCATCCAAAGACTGGCCGGTTCACCGGACGTCGACACAAATCCGCCAGGCGTATCCGTGCCGGGGACCAGGTGCTGCTTCCCGCCCGGAAAGCCTTGCGTTAGACCGCACGGCCAACCGGGCGGGCAGGAACGGAATTAGTGAGAAAAGACAAAAGAATTAAAAGTAGCTGGAGAACACGAACTGGTAGAAAACAAATTGAAGGGAAGTGCCCTCCCAAAGTTTAGCACTGAGTAGAACTAGATTGTTGCAAACACCTGCTTTAAAAAATCATGAAAGAAAGTTGTGCATGTAGAAAAGAGCTGTAGCCACCAAAGGGTTTCACCTATATCATACGACAATAAGGCAGAGATTACGATAATAGATTTCAAAATACAAAACATTTCCAGTGTGTGATGTGGACTCTTAACCATAATTTATTCATTATGCAGATTAAAACTGAAAAAATTGTAGAAAGATAGGAGATGGGCTCTGATAAATTGAAAGAACCAATGGGTGTTGACAGAGATTATTATGATACGATTGGCCTCGGGGGAAAGGACTACAATAGGAGACAAATGGGTAGCTACAGCAAATGAAATGGTGGATGCATCGCAGAATCAGATAGGCGACAGGACGAGACTTACTACAAATCCCTAAATAAAAAATGAAATAATAAGGAGAAAACATAAAAACGCAGCAAATGAAAAAGGCATAAAGGAATACAGAAGTCTAGAAATGAGAGTGACAGAGAGTGCAAAATAGTTAAGTAGTATGGCTAGAGGAGAACTGAAATGCTGTTGAAGCATGTAAAGCTATGGGATAGGTAGATGCCGAGCAAAGGAAAATTGAAGAAACCTTTGGAGAAAAGAGGAGCAGATGTGTGAATTTCTAATATTGTAAACACGGTTCTGACTTTAGCAAACACACATTCTTCTTGTTTAACACATAAACATCTTTTGGTGAAGTTTCACCATTTTTGACGTGTAACATGTAAAGAAATTTTGCGTGATAATATACACAGTTTCGAGATTATGAGTTTTACGTTTCTAAAATTATGAACAGAAAAATATGCAGCTTAGTATCGCATAGTCAGTTTTATGTAGTTATCTGAGATTTGCAGTAATATTTACCAAAATGTTAGGTCTAAAACGAAACTATTGTATATTTCTGCTTACTAATGTTAGATTGTAGTACTGCCATTATATTACATTCTGCTGTCAACACTGATCTGTTGATTTGTTCATTAACTGTGGGCAGTGTATGTAAGTTGAGTATACTAAGTTTTTTGTTTTTTTTGGTGCTTTTTCGTGCCTCCAAAGGGTAGGTAAACCGTGCCTTTTAACACGCCCTGCCACTGTTCACCAGAAATTCACTTGTTCCGGCGTGTTGTTTTGTATGTTCTGAGCGCAAATTTTGTGTGTGTGTGTGTGTGTGTGTGTGTGTGTGTGTGTGCGCGCTAGAGCGAGTGTAAGTATATGTGTCTGTACGTGTGTGTTTGTGTGTTTTTTGTGCCTTGACCTTCTGACAGATCCTTCGGAGGAGAGAACAGGTTTCCAATGCATTCATTATTATTTTATTTCTTTCTGCTATATGGCAATTTGTTTCTATTATATGTTTTTGTGGAGGCCTGTTGCAGCATTTGAGGAGTTTTAGGTCAGTGTTGATATCTGTTCAAATGTCTCTGAGCTCTATGGGACTTAACTCCTGAGGTCGTCAGTCCCCTAGGACGTAGAACTACTTAAACCTAACTAGCCTAAGGACATCACACACACCCATGCCCGAGGCAGGATTCGAATCGGCGACCGTAGCAGCAGCGCAGTTCCGCACTGAAGTGCCTAGAACCGCTCGGCCACAGCGGCCGGCTTGATATCTGTTGATATGTACATGTCCATAAGGTGCTCTGCAGATTAGAACGATTTCTGTTATTGTTAAGTTCAGTGCAGCTAATGCTGAAATTTGTACGTGCTTCTCCGATACAAACTGAGTTGCATGCTTGTAATGTGAGTTGGAAGATTCCAGATGTGTCGTGTTTGTCTGTTATTTATCATGCATTTACAAGAATCTGATATGAGGTGCTATTGCTGAGTTAATAAGTGAGCAGATAAAGTACAAAATGAGGAGCTAAGAAGAGTACGTGATATAAGGTGTCTGTAGATGACCCTTACCAGCACTTGTCACTGGTCGGTGGAATGACTGTTACGGTACCCGGTAATAATTAATTTGAACGTAGAAGAAGCAGTAAATGAGGATAATAGAAGCAGGGATAGGATACTCATACAATTTATAGAGGATATTGGGGGTAGTAGGTACGTCGATATGGAATCAAAGGCACAGGATAGGACGTTGGTTTTGACTCGTGTCGTATTGATCTGACGTGTGACGTAAAACGTGTGCTAACAGAACGAGAATCGAACACTGGCAATATCTGTTTTTCGTGTATATTATTTTCTTGCAAGTCGGTTGTTATGAGAGACTGATCTGTATACTAGCCCCACATATGGATTAGACTGACATACAACAGTTTCGTTCTGAGTTAGCGAAGGCAACGAATATGAACAGCAGATTTTAGTTGAAATGAGAGTCCGGTCTATTGCGTAGACCGAGACCTGCGTTATGTTGAAAGGTGACGACTTCATTGGGATTTGGCGAAGCCGACGAGTGTGAATATGGAATCTGCATTGTGGATACATACTGATCTGTAGCGTAGCGCGATGTCTAGGTTAAGTTGAAAGGTGGCAGTTCCCGGCGGAGCGGATTCGAAGGCTTCAATTTACCGAAATCCAGCCCTAGAAATAGCGCCATCGCCACGAAACTCGTGCAGACAAGAGAAATCGGCTGCGGGCTGCGCTCGCAGCAAAAGAGACGTTGCCGGCGGATGGAGGCGCGCGTACTAACTGCGGAACACCTTTTAATATGCGGCCTTCATATCTCGGCCGTAAGTTAGCCGTGTTAATCTGGCACGCCGGCCGTTTGGTCCGGGGGCAGCCCTGCGAGGCAGCATCGCCCTTAATCGTCGGTGGTGGTTAACGAGGCCGCTAGCTAACGCCGCTAACGGGGATGTACGGCGACGCGGCGGGCGCGTCTTCTGCACGGAGGCTACGCCGGCGGCTGGCTTATGAAGGCGCGCGGTCTCCAGAATTTATGGGGGCGCTGCGCTACATTTCATTTCGACATAATTAGCAGCTGTAAGCGCGCTGTTGATTGGCTGTTGTCATGGTAATGCGTGCCCGCTCCTCCTTTTGTTGCGGCTGCTGCTGCTAGTGAGCTGCTGGAAGAAGCGCTATACCGCCCATATCTGCTCCGTTCCAACTTGCGGCGTGGCGCCCGTCCAAAAACGAGCCGAGCGAAAATGCTCCATTGTTCTCCGTAGCGGGACCTTTCAAAGCGCCCGGAAAGCAGCTGGTAACGCTAGGCGCTGACATATATTGGGGGCTCACATAACGTCGTTCTGAGGTCCAGCAGAAAGCGGAGAATCTGGGCCTCAGACAATACTTACACCGCAAGTACCAAATTTTTCGCTATCCTACCCATGACGCGTCGGTACGGTGTATCACGACCAGGAGCTAAGATACTCGTGCACACACACTCACACTCACACACACACACACACACACACACACACACACACACACACACACACACACACACGACAAAGAGTAACTAGTGAATTATTCCTATCTTACCAACAGAGCAAAATGGGCAAGTAAATTTTGTAGCTAATCTCCTACATCTAAATCTATACAAAGCTACCGTAGAGTATACGGCGGAGTTTGCTTTTTCCCCTTCAATTTACATTCACGGATGACACGCGGAATGGAACACAGTCGACGCCCCATTTAATAAGTCTGAATTTCTACCGTCGCGGTCGTTAAGTGGGATGTGTTTTGGAGTAAGAAGCATGTTACAAGACTAATTCTGGAACATCGGCTCTCACTGATGTTCACAGCAACACACACACTTCCAGTAGCACTCGCACGTAACTTTTTTGACCACATCGAATAAACCATCAAAAAATATTCAGGAATTAGTCGGGGGAGAATTCTGTAAGCGGCTACGTTCACGTATGAACACTACTGGCCATTAAAATTGCTACACGAAGAAGAAATACTGATAAACGGGTATTCTTTGGACAAATATATTATACTAGAACTGACATGTGATTACATTTTCACGCAATTTGGGTGCATAGATCCTGAGAAATCAGAACCCAGAACAACCACCTCTGGCCCTAATAACGGCCTTGATACGCCTGGCCATTGAGTCAAACAGAGCTTAGATGGCGTGTACAGGTACAGCTGCCCATGCAACTTCAACACGATACCACAGTTCATCAAGAGTAGTGACTGGCTTATTGTGACGAGCTAGTTGCTCGACCACCATTGACCAGACGTTTTCAGGTGGTGAGAGATCTGGAGAATGTGCTGACGAGGGCAGCAGTCGAACATTTTCTGTATCCAGAAACGCCCGTACAGGACCTGCAACATGCGGTCGTGCATTATCCTGCTGAAATGTAGGGTTTCGCAGGGATCGAATGAAGGGTAGAGCCACGGGTTGTAACACATCTGAAATGTAGCGTCCACTGTTCACAGTGCCGTCAATGCGAACAAGAGGTGACCGAGACGTGTAACCAATGGCACCCCATACCATCACGCCGGGTGATACGCCAGTATGGCGATGACAAATACACGCTTCCAATGTGCGTTCACCGCGATGTCGCCAAGCACGGGTGCGACCATCATGATGCTGTAAACAGAAGCTGGTTTCATCCGAAATAATGACGTTTTGCCATTCGTGCACCCAGGTTCGTCGTTGAGTACACCATTGCAGGCGCTCCTGTCTGTGATGCAGCGTCAAGGGTAACCGCAGCCATGGTCTCCGAGCTGATAGTCCATGCTGCTGCAAACGTCGTCGAACTGTTCGTGCAGATGGTTGTTGTCTTGCAAACGTCTCCATCTGTTGGCTCAGGGATCGAGACGTGGCTGCACGATCCGTTACAGCCATGCGGATAAGATGCCTGTCATCAGACTGCTAGTGATACGAGGACGTTGGGATCCAGCACGGCGTTCCGTATTACCCTCCTGAAGCCACCGATTCCGTATTCTGCTAACAGTCATTAGATCTTGACCAACGCGAGGAGCAATGTCACGATACGATAAACCGCAATCGCAAAAGGCTACAATCCGATCTTTATCAAAGTCGGGAATGTGATGGTTCACATTTCCCCTCCTTACACGCGGCATCACAACAACGTTTCACCAGGCAACGCCGGTCAACTGCTATTTGTGTATGAGAAATCGGTAGGAAACTTTCCTCATGTCAGCACGTTGTAGGTGTCGCCACCGGCGCGAACCTTGTGTAAATGCTCTGAAAAGCTAATCATTTGCATATCACAGCATCTTCCTGTCGGTTAAATTTCGCGTCTGTAGCACGTCATCTTCGTGGTGTAGGATATTTAATGGCCAGTAGTGTATTATACAGTCCTAGGATGTCGAGGTAAAGTTAATTGCGCGAGCACCCTGAAGGAGTGTAATAGGGTTGTTGCTGTTTACGATACACATAAGCGATCTAGTGGATAGCGTTTGAAACTGTTTAAACTTGTTCGGAGGCGATGTTGTTGACTATAGGAAGTTTGTAACTCCAGAAATCAATAGCGAAATACAGGAAGACCTGCGGAGCTCCTATGATAGGTGCATGTAGAGTCAGTTTGGTCAACGTAAATAAAGGCAAAGTGGTATGCATAACTAGACAAAGAGATCCATTAGTGTTCGATTACAGTATTGGCAAAAAGTGGCTGGAAACTACTGTAAATTATCGAGCATCCATGAAACGTGCAAATAACAATTTAAGTAGCAAGTGCGCCTTTCCTCCCTTGATCCCTTGAATATCCGTAGTTTTTCTAATGCACTACACGGGAATATTGCTGCGAAATCCGTTCATAACTGTCTTTTTGCTACGCTGAGGATGATCTTCCTTGTACGTTATTACGTTTGGTATCCGCTCCATGGACAACGACTGTCCTTTACTAAGTTTCACTGGAGACTGGGTTTGTGGCTTCCTGTCCAACACCATTGATTAACTAGATGTGTCGACACCTGTTTCAGTATCACTTTCATTCGTCATGACCGTATTCCTCAAGTAAAATGTCCGCGTAGTTCAACATATACGACATCGCACATTCCGCGTGCTTATCTTGCAGATCCGCTAATATTTCGTCTGCCAGTTCTTTTTCACTCTGCGAAATTCCGTGGGGTCTGTTCTGACGAAACGTCAGTTTCGGCTACTGTTATTGTAGATATAATGTATGTTTGGTTTGTGCTTTAGTACCATTGCTGTGCATTGTCTCAAGACTTCTAGCACTATAGCACTATTGTGAATTACTCGTCGAATAAGCAGTTGCCGCTGTGGCCGAGCGGTTCTAGGCGCTTCAGTCTGGAACCGCGCTGCTGCTACGGTCGCAGGTTCGAATTCTGCCTCGGGCATGGCTGTCTATGATGTCCTTAGGTTAGTTAGGTTTAAGTAGTTCTAAGATCTAGGGGACTGGTGACCTCAGATGTTAATTCCCATAGTGCTTAGAGCCATTTGACCCATTTGACTAAGCAGTTCAGCTACGAAATGGTTAAGGCTTTCGTTGCCACTTGTTGACAAACTGCCTATTTGACAAACTGCCTATTGGCTTCTGTCTCGGGTTCTTCGGCCGACGTTCATCTAATGATTTTACTGACGTTTCGCCAGCACGAGTGGCTGGCACTGTCAAAGCTTCACCCTCCATGACAATGGCAATGGAGGGTGAAGCTTTGACTATGCCAGCCACTCGTGCTGGCGACACGTCAGTAAAATCATTAAATGAACGTCGGCCGAAGAACCCGAGACAGAAGCCAATAGGCAGTTTGTCAAATTTTACACAGATATGTGCCGCGAAAGTTGTGAGGGATGGAAAAGAAGCACCGTTGTTCGACAACTTGTTAGAAGGCTGCTACGAACGTAAAGACAACTTCACTGCAAATTTAATGTTAGGAAAAGCCTCATCGATAAACAAAAACGAAACGGAGTAAAAATTGATTGGAAAAAAGCTCTGGTCATTCCTGTTTTCAAGAAGGATGGTCGAACAGACGCAGATACTTTTGAGGCCTATTATCTCTGACATTGGACAGATGTAGAATTTTGGAACGCGTTTTATGCTCGCGTACTGTGACATTTGTGGAGACCGAAAAATTCTTCTGTAGGAACCAACACGGGATCCGAAAACAAAGACCATTTGAGAGTCACCATGCCGTTTTCGCCCACGAGATCCAGAAAACAGTTGAAACAGGCGCCTAGATAGATGCCGTGTTCCTTGACTTGCGGGAGGAGATCGATACAGTTCATCACAGCAGCCTAATGAACAAAATACGGACGTAGGGAATATCACACAAACTGTGTGATCGTGTTAAAGAATTTCTACCAAACAGAACACAGCATGTCATTCTCAGCGGAGAGAAATCTTAAGATGTAAAATCAACTCTGAGCGTACACCAAGGGAGTCTTACAAGAATATTATGTTGCATGAGGGTTTTCAGGGATGCTGTCGCATACAGAGAAGTCGCAACATTAGAAAATTGTAGCGAAATGCGGGAAAACCTGCAGAGGTAGACACTTGGTTCAACATAAACAAATCTAACTGATTGCGTATACGTAGACAGAAAGACCCATTGTTCTGTAAGGACACAGTTTCAGAACAATCGCTAAAGCAGCAACTTCCATAAAATATCTAGATGTATGCGTACGGAGCGATCTGAAATGTAACGACCACATGCAATTAATCGCGAGTAAGGCATATGTTAGACTGAGATGTACTGGAAGAAGCCTGAGGAAAAGTAGTTAAAGTGAAATGCCTTGGTTATTTACTTACATTTTCACTTTACTAATATGTTTACGTCGTTTAAAATCGTTGTGAGGCAGAATTACAGTTAAATGGACATTTTCTCACATCAGGTTTTGATTGTAGTCAGCACCACCACAAGGAAATTTCGTCAAATGCGTCAATAAAAAGTGAATACTAATTTACAAAAAATCTGTTGTACTGTGAGCAGTCCATCTGGTGGACCTGTCGCTTCTAAACCAGTGACAGCGCTATTTATATAAATAAATAGCGCTATGTTGCTGTTATCTTCTTTGCAAGAATCATCCTGTATTTTGTACACAGCCAAAGACTCAGAATTTCAGTTTCTGACAAAATAACACTGAGGAAACCTCAGAGATCAGGAGTTTTATAAGTTAGTGAAGACCTGATTGGAATCTATACTGACGCCAGCAGTATAAATATTGGATAAACATTGGTTGGAAGTATTGGAATGTGCTGGAGATGGCACTCGATGCGAATATTTCTGCACAAGGAAAGACACTCGCCAGCAGTACACATATGGCTTGAGTGTATTTGAATGTGCTCGAGATGACATTCGACGCAAATAATGTTGTAGACAAATAAAAACTCATTCGGGATACGTGTAGGGACAGCGTTCCATGTTCCTCAGCGATGCTGCTATCACTCTTCGCATCAACTCTTTTGTTCGAGTCATACCGCTGCACCCTAACTTGCTCGCCCATTCCGATCTGTCCGCCCTCACCCTTTCATTTCCTGTTCCCCGTCTCCTCCTACAGTCCCTCCCCCCCTCCCCCCCCCCGACTCCACCCCCTCATCGCGCGCTGGCGAGCCCCTCCTTCCACGCACGTCCTGCTTCGCTTGACGGTTCGCTATATTTATTCCGTGGGCGTCAATGAAATATCGTTCTCATCATAATGAACCGAAAGGCGGGGGCCGGAGAAAAGGAAAACACAGGCTAGTAATTACTATTTATCACTCGTTGGAAACTATATCGAATCATGCCAATCTGCAGGCGCGGCGCGAGGTGAGACGAGAAGCAACAACGCCGCCGAGGTAGAGTGGGGGGATGGGGGGGGGGGGGGGGGGAGGAAGACTGAAGGGCGGGAAGGGGAAAAAAAAGGCCGAGAGAAAAATCCAAGCAGTGGGGATTTATTGCATACTTTTAAGCCCGAGATGGTCGTAAATTTGGAGGTGGCGGTAGTGGCGGCGGCGGCGGTGCAGGCCGCAAGCGGAGATGAACTGCGCATCGCATCGCATCGCCTCGGTCCGCGGCAGGCGCGCCTGGCCGGCGGGCCGCGACAAGCATTGTTCCAGCGGCGGGGGCGGCGGGGGCGGCAGCGGTCAGGCGACGCCCCGGCCGTCGGGGGAGCTTCTCCCGACCGCTGTCTCCAGTCGCATTCTTTCCCAGTTTCTCTGGTGCACAATATATCGCCATGCACGCTACCGCTCTGTTAATTCGCGTCTTCAAGTCAGCCTGTAGAGTACCTGACTCTAGCTTTACACGCCTTTGCCACGTTATCTGACTTTTAGAATCTGTTACGTGACTTAACCGAAATATTTAGGTGTCTTTTTGGATCAGAGATTCAGTTTTAGCGCTCTATAGAAGTGGTACGAGAGGGACAAAAGTGATGCAAAATATAATGAGCTTAGGCACGCAAGATAATTGTTACATTAAGTGTCAGGAAGTCGTTTCTGAAAGTATTTGTATGGAAGTGAAACATGGACGATAAATAGTTTGGATAAGAACAGAATAGAAGCTTTCGAAATGTGGTGCTACAGAAGAATGCTGAAGATTAGATGGGTAGATCTCATATGTAATGAGGAGGTATTGAATAGAATAGGGGAGAAGAGGAGTTTCCGGCACAACTTGACGAGAAGAAGGGACCGGTTGGTAGGGCATGTTCTGAGGCATCAAGGGATCACAAATTTAGCATTGGAGGGCAGCGTGGGGGGTACCAATCGTAGAGGGAGACCAAGAGATGAATACACTAAACAGATTCAGAAGGATGTAGGTTGCAGTAAGTACTGGGAGATGAAGAAACTTGCATAGGATAGAGTAGCATGGAGAGCTGCATCAAACCAATCTCAGGACGGAAGACCACAACAACAACAACAACAACATTATATTATCCTGCAATGTCTTCCTCAGCAAATGTCATGCCACTTGGAATTGGCATTGAACGGCTGTGTGCAATATATCTGTGACGTTTGACTTTTCGATTACAGTGGATGGGAAAAATAAAACTGCATCAAAAAATATTTCTTACGCCTTACGGTACGCAACCCAACTTAAGTGCTGTTCTCACTGAGGTAATATGATATGCTATATGAAATGACACAATAAACAAAATGAAATTATATGGTTTCCAAGACCTTTTCGAGTATCAAATATTTATGATGTATGTATGGAGACGGAACTTGTACCAAGGCCGGGATTCGAATCTAAGTCTCCTGCTCACTAAGCAGATGTGTTAACCACTACCCCACCCTGGCGCAGTCGCTTTGCAAAATTGCGCGGCCCTAGCGTGCATCCCTCCTCGATCTAAATGCCCATTAATGCCTCAGCTCATCTGCTTTTCCTCCTACTGCAATAAAAGTCATGTGACAAGATAGAGTGCGATACTTTCGTTCCCAAAGGAGCACTACAACACGCAGCAAGGTAGAACAGGTGGCGACAGCCTTGCATGTGGTGCGTCACTGCCAGTCTAGTCACAGACAACATAGAAATACGTCACATACTTACTCGAGAATCCGCAGCTCGTGGTCTTAAGGTAGTGTTCTTGCTTTACGTGTACGGTGTCCCGGGTTCGATTGTTTGCGGGGTCAGGGATTTTCCCTGCCTCGGGATGACTGGGTGTTACTATCTTCATCATCATCATTCATCTCCATTACGTTCGGAGGAAGGCAATGGCAAACCTCCTCCGATTCGACCTTGCCTAGTCGGCGGTGAAGATCTCCCGCATCGTCCCCTGCGCTCCTCGGAGTATGGGACCTCATCATCATCATCACTTACTCGAGAGTGGAGAGTGGTATGGCTGTCCGAGCGTTAAAAACAGCGGCACTGTACGACCTAAAAGGCACCAAAACTGGCATCGTTTCAAAATATGATAGTGAAAAGAAAATCAGTTTATTATCATGCTGTCATGTCAGACTATAAGATGTAAAAAAAAAAAATTATATCCAATATTTTCGTCAGAATCGAATCAGACAAACTACATAACACAGAACACAAACGAATCCAAAAAGAATGTTTTATTTTTTTAATTTAAACGTAAAAATTGAAAGCTTGACAGGAGAACTACCTTCAGCGGCGGATTTAACATTGCTTTATCTACATAAAGCAATTTGTTTTAGGCTCATCAAATGACTCGAAGCTTCCCTTCCCGTGTGCCATATGATACAGCTGTGTGGCACAACGTGCATTCCATGCTGTGATGGGCACCAATCCAGAGAGTCATCTTGGTATTTTATCGCTTTGTTCTCAGTGTGAACCAGTTAAATCGCTTCAATTTCGTTTCCACACAGAACACCAATGCTGATTCCTTGTGGGTCAAACTGCGAGTTGCGTCACGCGTGGTATCATTCCAGATGCATGTGATGCAAACTGGGTTCCCTATATTAAGACGCATTTAATATTTTCTGGGACAATTTTATTTTGGCCATTCTACATTTTACCATCTTATGCACATCTATACCGGTTAGATGCAGAAAAGCGCGGAGATTTCCACACACGTGTCCCCTCCACCGTATTAAAATGGTTCAAATGGCTCTGAGCACTATGGGACTCAACTGCTGAGGTCATTAGTCCCCTAGAACTTAGAACTAGTTAAACCTAACTAACCTAAGGACATCACAAACATCCATGCCCGAGGCAGGATTCGAACCTGCGACCGTAGCGGTCTTGCGGTTCCAGACTGCAGCGCCTTTAACCGCACGGCCACTTCGGCCGGCCTCCACCGTATTAACAATGTACTCGTATACCATCCCCCATATATCTACTAGGTCTTAACGCTGTTGTATGAACAACAAACAAGAAACACTCTGTCCCCATCAGAGAAAAGTCCGTTCTCCACTCAATCACTTAGACGCCTTCTCTAAAAATTTACCAGTAGCACCAACTAGACTCTGAAATGGTCTCTAAAATGGCCTGAAATAACCAATAACATCGTACTAAAACACTTTGTTCTGTACACACCACGTACCCCATTACAACTACACTGATAAGACAGAACATGCCCACCGCGATGTCGGATTCTGCCAGATGGCGTTGCGGGCATCTGAGGCGTTAACAAAAGTATGTGAGCGGAGACGGGAGATCACCCTAGCGAAGATATGGGCTGCAAATGGGGAAATCCACTGATACAAGCGACTCTCACAAACGGTAGATTATTAGTAAGCATAGCCTGTGAACAAATATCTCAAAAACGGCGAAGCTAGCTGAATGTTAACGTGCTACTGTCGTGCGCATCTACAGAAAGAGGTACAAGGACAGTGAAACTACCGAGACGGGCTAAATGGTTGGACGTCCACTACTCTTCAAAGAACGTGAGTTACGGAGGCTTGTCTGATCTGTATTGTAGGATAGATGATGATCTGTGACATCTCTGCCGAAAGAGCACAATGCTGGTGGCAGCACAAGTGTTTCGGAGCACGTCGTTCATCGTACATAGTTGAACATGGAGCTCTGCAGAAGACCACTCCCAACGACATCATCAATTGAGATTACAGTTGACACGGGACCACTGGAATTCGACCGTCGATGAATGGCAACGTGTCAGCTCTTCGGGTGAATCACATTTATGCTACACTAGGTCGACGGTCTTCTCCACAAATACCGTCATCGAGGTGAACGACGGCTCGAAACGTGTAGCTCGCCACGAGCACAGGTTGGTGGGAGCAGTATTATGCTATGGGAGACATTCTCCTGCGCTTGTATGGGACCTGTGTGGTAGTAATCAAAGAGACGCTGACAGCTACGAGCCACCTGTATCCCGCGTGACCGCTACGGTCGCAGGTTCGAATGCTGCCTCGGGCATGGATGTGTGTGATGTCCTTAGGTTAGTTAGGTATAAGTAGTTCTACGTTCTAGGGGACTGATGATCTCAGAAGTTAAGTCCCATAGTGCTCAGAGCCATTTGGACCATTTGGACCACCTGTATCCGTTCAAGCTATCATGTAAATCCTACGGAACCCATCTGGGTCGCTATCGGGCGCCATCACCGCGTAGATGAATCAGCGGCTCGTTGTTGACTTTAATTAAATTACTGCAGACATCTAATGCCGCATACCGTCCACTAACCTGTTACCAAACTGTCGGACCCGTTATACGCAGAATCAGTGATGTATTTCATGCCACAGACGGACAAAAAGCTATTAAGAAGGTGGTCATAATGTTTTGGCTCATCGGTGTAAGTACTTTTCTTGCCAGCCAGAATTCTGTAATTTACCAAAGCTCTCAATTGCTCCATTCTACCTAAATTCCTCTCCCTCAGTACTCGCTGTCAGGAAATATAACTTTTGTACAGCTATAAATACATTTTGTACTTGATAATATCACTATTTTTACTGTCTGCAGCAGCAGCCTTAGCATTATAAAAGGCAGCAGCAAAATACATTTTGTACCTGCTAATATCACTGTTTTTATTGTCTGCAGCAGCAGCAATAGCAGTATCAAGCGCAGCAGCAGTAGTACCACCGATGTTAACGCTATTGGTTCTTGCTCAGTATTCACATTGTATTAGATACATTCATTTTAATTCTATTAATACTATTTTACTACTACTCATGACATTAAAATTACTGCCATATGTGAAGTATCTAAGATGTACAAAGTATTGTACATGTAAAACGCTGGTCCAATGTAAGAGAAGACCTGAAAGAATCTGATGATATTAAATAGGTAAATAAATAAATAAATAAAAATACAAGGGTATTACAAATGATTGAAGCGATTTCGCGGATTTACTGTAGCTGTATTATTTGACATATTGTCACAGGGCGTTTCACTCACACAGAAAAACTCAGAAAGTTTTTTCGTCATATTGCAAGTGCCTATATGTGCCCCTCTACTGATTCTGCAAATATCGAGTCGATAATGAATTTTTCCAACGTTCGGCACAGCATGTCCCTCTTAGTCTATTCAAAGGCCCTGCTGATGTGCACTCGCTGTTGTGGTAGGCTTGAAGAGGAGATGTAAACACTGAATCTTTCTCATAATAACCCCACGCACAAACATCGCATGGGATTAGGTCGGGAGAACATGGAGTCCATGATATGAATTGCTGACTTTCAATCCAACGATGACTGAATCATGTTTCTTACCTGTTTAAGAATTCACGAACATCATGATGGACATAAGGTGGAGCAGCATCCTGCTGGTCTAAAGTTGGGGCACGAGCCAGTTTCCCAGCGTGTCCAAGTATCCTGTAACAATCTTTTCGTAGAAGAGAAAAGGACCATAAACTTAAAACCTCGAGACTGCACTGAACACATTAACTTTTCGTAAATCTCGAATGTAGTGTGGGGATTCTCTGTTCACCCGATTCACACAGTATGCCTGCTCACTGCGAAATTCACAAAAAATGTTGCTTCATTACTCAAGACGAGTTTCTCATGAAAGCTATTCTCTTCCATAAACTGTTACAACTATGGCGAAAATTCAACGCATCTAACTCTGTTATTGGGAGTCAGGACTAGCGGCAATTGCAAGCGATAAGGCATCATCTACAGTCGTTTCCTTAAGGTATTCCAAATGGCCGGTTCGGCAATGTTCATCTTTCTACTTGCTCTGTCCGTCGACTTGTGTAGACAACGTGAAAACCTCAGGAGATGTTATGAAATCGCTTCAGTCATTTGAAATAACCTTATATACACTCCTGGAAATTGAAATAAGAACACCGTGAATTCATTGTCCCAGGAAGGGGAAACTTTATTGACACATTCCTGGGGTCAGATACATCACATGATCACACTGACAGAACCACAGGCACATAGACACAGGCAACAGAGCATGCACAATGTCGGCACTAGTACAGTGTATATCCACCTTTCGCAGCAATGCAGGCTGCTATTCTCCCATGGAGACGATCGTAAAGATGCTGGATGTAGTCCTGTGGAACGGCTTGCCATGCCATTTCCACCTGGCGCCTCAGTTGGACCAGCGTTCGTGCTGGACGTGCAGACCGCGTGAGACGACGCTTCATCCAGTCCCAAACATGCTCAATGGGGGACAGATCCGGAGATCTTGCTGGCCAGGGTAGTTGACTTACACCTTCTAGAGCACGTTGGGTGGCACGGGATACATGCGGACGTGCATTGTCCTGTTGGAACAGCAAGTTCCCTTGCCGGTCTAGGAATGGTAGAACGATGGGTTCGATGACGGTTTGGATGTACCGTGCACTATTCAGTGTCCCCTCGACGATCACCAGCGGTGTACGGCCAGTGTAGGAGATCGCTCCCCACACCATGATGCCGGGTGTTGGCCCTGTGTGCCTCGGTCGTATGCAGTCCTGATTGTGGCGCTCACCTGCACGGCGCCAAACACGCATACGACCATCATTGGCACCAAGGCAGAAGCGACTCTCATCGCTGAAGACGACACGTCTCCATTCGTCCCTCCATTCACGCCTGTCGCGACACCACTGGAGGCGGGCTGCACGATGTTGGGGCGTGAGCGGAAGACGGCCTAACGGTGTGCGGGACCGTAGCCCAGCTTCATGGAGACGGTTGCGAATGGTCCTCGCCGATACCCCAGGAGCAACAGTGTCCCTAATTTGCTGGGAAGTGGCGGTGCGGTCCCCTACGGCACTGCGTAGGATCCTACGGTCTTGGCGTGCATCCGTGCGTCGCTGCGGTCCGGTCCCAGGTCGACGGGCACGTGCACCTTCCGCCGACCACTGGCGACAACATCGATGTACTGTGGAGACCTCACGCCCCACGTGTTGAGCAATTCGGCGGTACGTCCACCCGGCCTCCCGCATGCCCACTATACGCCCTCGCTCAAAGTCCGTCAACTGCACATACGGTTCACGTCCACGCTGTCGCGGCATGCTACCAGTGTTAAAGACTGCGATGGAGCTCCGTATGCCACGGCAAACTGGCTGACACTGACGGCGGCGGTGCACAAATGCTGCGCAGCTAGCGCCATTCGACGGCCAACACCGCGGTTCCTGGTGTGTCCGCTGTGCCGTGCGTGTGATCATTGCTTGTACAGCCCTCTCGCAGTGTCCGGAGCAAGTATGGTGGGTCTGACACACCGGTGTCAATGTGTTCTTTTTTCCATTTCCAGGAGGGTACAAACAAAACGACTTTAGCTGCTATTGTTGGTTATTAGTGTGTGGTCTCAAATGCTGCAACTACACCAGTACAAGCAGTGGAGAGTGCAATGGTGCGTGCTCGTCAGGCTCAAACTGTCAGGAGCTTTTACCAGCGTATCTGCGAGGCACTCCTAGTAATACTCGTAATATGTCCACTTGACCTAGAAATACGGACACAAGCAGCTACCTACTAGTTGAAGATGAACGATTACAACCATGCACAGAACGTCACAGGAGTGCAGACCACAGAGTAAAAACAAGAAAGAAACCGGAACTGCCTCCTTTGCCAGGAATGCTGGTATGGCGCGCAAACATCAAACAAAGGCTCGAATTACGACACTTGATCTCCTCAAGAAAGACATCCACTTTCTGACGGACCAGTTTCCATATGCTCCTTACTTGCTCAAGAGCAGAAGAAAAGAAAGAAACGAATGTGTCTGTGGAGAAGATGACACTCCAAAGTGTGGGAATGTCGTCTGTATGCGGGCTTGGCTAGTGCCGGACAGCATTCAACATGGAACCCTAGAGGTGAAGGAGACGCTGCCCCATGACTCAGCCTGCCGGAGCCTCGATAACATTGCTGACGCATTAATGAAAAAAGCATGGGAGGTATACACCATCATCTGAACCAACACGGTCCCTCTGCTCTGTGAGAACAGTAACGCCGCCGAAGTGCAAGCCTGTGCACCCATAGAATCCGAGAGACGGAGTTGAAGCGAGCCCCTATGTAACGCGCCGTAAACAGGAGATGCGCATAGGGAGCAGAGGAGGAAACTGGACAGACAAAGACTGAAGTTTGATCTGAAATGGATGAAGATTTTAGATTCCTCCATAGCGTATCCTGCAATTCTTGCGATCTAATGCACGGAGGAATTAGATAGTGGCCTTTCTTCTGTGTGTGTGTGTGTGTGTGTGTGTGTGTGTGTGTGTGTATGTGTGAGAGAGAGAGAGAGAGAGAGAGAGAGAGAGATAGAGAGAGAGAGAGAGAGAGAGAGAGACTAAGACTGATTTGCAGTTACAGAACCCACTGATCACACTGGTACTCAATCGCGGAAAATTCTAAGATAAATACACGAGTAAAGTTAATTTCAAAAAGGCAGATAGTTATTAGTTACCTCTACAGAGATGAACATCAAAGAAAATTACCCGGTGCAGGTGAAAACAAAGGAAATACCTGCCGTAAAGGTGTATCCTGAGACACGTGTACGATTAATGTCAAATATCACTTGCACCGTTGCAGGTGAAGAATTAGCAAAAGATACTAGACGTAATTTCTCACAGAGAGACATTAACTTCCCACATATTACGGAACTACGTGTCATTTTTGCCAGCGAAATAGTGCCGAGCTATAAATCACAATCGAAGCTGAAGTTTTTATCGATGGTCGTGAGCGATCTGCCTTTGCGATCAAAGAGGTAATGGAGAGTACAAGTGACCTTTCAGTTGCAGAACACTGCGTTATTACGTGTCTGGATGACTCATAGTGGGAATCGCGAGACAACTGCGTGACAACTTCCGTTGCTCTCCACAGACATTTAGATTATATGAGTGTTATTTCTGTCTCCTGCAAACACATCCAAATACTCATAAAACAGTTTTAAGCTATTGCTTAAAACATAGCATGTGTGCTTAACACCTAAAATGCACAGAGATTGAAAACCTAAATGCTTTACACCATGTTAATTTATAGGAAGAAGGTGTCACTTTTGTTAGATCTCTGCTTAACTGTTTACTATAAAGCGAGGACCATCATAAAGACGATGGAATTACATTTTTGGCATTAATTTTTTGATCTTTTTTAGGGATGATTATATACGTAGTTTTGTCAATATGGTGTGTGTCGTCTGTGATAAAAACGAAAATTTAGAACTTATCCCTGGCTGTAAAAACACTCGAAAACATAAATTGATGTAGAGGTAAGTTACACTATACGACAGAAACGTTCAGCACACGGAAGGCATGATGTCAATGTAGCCTTGTAGACGTGCACACCATGGTTGCTTATTTAAAGTTTTAGAGTTACAATTCTTTGTGGTAAGCAGAACAGCTACTAGAGTGCATTGATGTTGTTAGTGTTTACTGTAATTACTAGGCCAGATAGAGTACATAAGGGCGGTGAACAGCATCAGATGTTGAGTGGTCACTGTCGAGGACATGGGGATGCCACATATTCGTATCAGACAGCTTTATCAGCAACTGACATTATAATGGGGGTCTCATTGTGGGTCTTTGGCCGGATGGTCGAATCGTACAATGTCCGGATTTGTAGGGCATTCGAGTGTGACAGTGGCCCAGTGTTCGACTGCATGGGAACGCGATGGTAGGCATAGTCGCCGTCAAGGTTCCAGTCGATCTCGTCTGAGCACGTCGTAACCCCTTCGCATCTGCATCTGTCGTCGAAGAATCATTAGTGGACTGCCTTCAATATTCTGTATCATCGCACATCATTGGCCAGAGGCAAACAGCATGATAACTAGGGAATTACCATAACGTGCGTAGTTCGTCTTAACACCACAACATAAACGGCTGCATTAGTGCCGCGACCGGGAGGCATGGACTGCTGATGAACGTCGTGATAACATGTTCAGCGATGAAACGCAGTCCTGCACCTCACGAGTGAAATTGTCAGCGAATATCACGGTGACCTGGGGAGAGGTGAGAGGTCCCACTCTTCTTTCGTGGGGCGCAGCTGTGTTTCTTCTGGTGTTGTGGTGTGAGGAGCTTTCGGGTATGACTGCAAGCCACAGGTCATGGTGACGAAGGAACTCTGGCGGCACATCGGTACGTCACGGACCTTCTCTGTCCTTGCGGCTTAATGCGACAGTATCGTGGGGCCATTTACCATGAGGGTAATGTTCGTCCACACATGGCGCATGTCTCTATGAACTGTCTACGTGATGCTGAGATAGTACCCTGGCAAGCAAAGTCCCCAGATCTATACCCGACATAACGTATGTGAGACCAGCTCGGATGTCATCTCAATCGCAGTGCCAGTACCGAGCACATCAAGGACCTGTTACAACAGTCGTGGACCAGCTGGCGACTGCAGAGGATACAATGCCTTTACGACGCTCTTCCCAATCTATCAAATGCACGCACCCATCGTAGTGATAAATTGGTTCATACTGCCAAATTCTTTGTAAATTTGACTCGATTTTGTAATCACTGAAATAACACCACATACACCCCCTTCGTGAGAAGTTTCACTTCATTTCCTCTTACTGTTCTCGATGCTTTAATTTTGTGTCAGGTAGTGCATATTTTGCAACAAAAAATGAATGTCATCTTGCTCCCAGCTTGTTACAAGCTTCAGTTTTGAGACTGCCTCGGTGGCTTATTTACTTAAGGAGCCCGTCAATACTAACCAGCAACTCTGACGCTAGACCACGGAGGCGGCCAGGAAAAATATTTACACCAATAAAAGGCGACAACACAGCATTTTTAAGATATGACTTTGGCTTAGCCACAACCAGCTAATGCAAGCAAGATAACGAACGGAAAATCAGGCAGATGGATTTCAGCGCCTTAAGCATGATACGGAAATGCTGGGTCCAGTGGCGTTCACCGCATTGTCATCAACTCCTCTGACAAGGATCTTGACGAAGTCACCATCTCAGTTCTGAGTAAAGGACTGAATTTAGGTCTAGCTCCACGTAGGCTACCAGTTGCCAAGATTATTAATGGAGAGGACCAACTAGTGAGGGATCTTTCTCAGGAAGAGGCGGATGAGGTGAAGTTTGGTGCTAGCCAGATTTTAGCGACATCCAAGCCCTCTAAGTTCAGTATTAGCAGGGTGGAGAAACAAGGACTGGATTTGTTAGAGAAAGATGAAGAATTAGTCATATTACCTGCTGGCGATGGAAATGCTATGGTTATCCTTGTTACCATAACAAAATGTTCCTATTATTGGAGAATAGGACATACTGGATACTAAATGAGAATCCATACTGACACTGAACGCTACTAAAGAACTCTGGCCTTTCCAATGAACATGTGAAGGCCACAGGCACGTAGACCAACCAGGTTGTATGGTCTGCCTAAAATACACAAACTTGAGAACAATCGTTTTTGCTATCGGCTCTCCCAAATACAGGCTGGCAAAGAACTCAACTAAATTTTTGGCAACCATAGTTAGCCACTGCAGACACAATATTAATAAATGTCAAACGTTTGTAGGAGCTGTAAAGCTAATGAGGATAGGCTCAAATGAAATCATGAACAGGCTCTACTTGGTCCCTCTTCCTACAAAGGCACCAGTAGAAGAAACATTAACACTATTGGCTGATCTCTTACCCCCTAATATTTTAAAACTGTTTCTACGTATCATGATGATCACGTATATTTTATATGGTGGAAGTTATTATGAAATGATCGACAGAACAGCTTTGGGTTTCCCAGTGTCACCAGGCATAATGATTTCTTAAAGGAAGACTTTTAAGATCGAGCATTGATTACTCCTCACTGTTCACTGCCTCAGTCCATTCATCCTGCTCTTTCAGGTACGGTGAAGATACATTTATGATCGTGTCACGTGACAGTGAGGCTCTGAAGCGAGTCATTGATTATATGAATGGTACACGTCAAACCACACGGTTTACAGCGGAGATGAAGAATGACGGAAGGTTGCCTTTCTCAGATGTGTTAGTCGAACGGAAATCAGATGAATGCCATGGAATTTTATGCGCATATGAACCTCTGTCCACTCGGGTGCATCTTTCACCATCCAACCTGCTGAACACGCTACCATAAAGAACCAAGACTATTTCGTATAGCGAACTTCTCTGACGTTATATTCAGCCTGCGACATTAGGCAATCTATGTCGAGAGAAGCAAGGCGTAATGTTGTTCAACCAATCCAGGAGCTCAATACATAGTGCAACTACATTCTACGGTGCATCAAGTAATATCGGCAGAGTTTTAAACAAAAAGGAATCGGACCAGTCTTCTGGACACTCACAAATATTAAATTAAAGACCTGTTATAGATAATCTCGATCTGAGAGTACCAGGGATTTATAATATTCATTGCTAGGGCGCAATTGTGTGTGGCAGTCATACAGACTGTTGCCAATCGCCGTGTAGAACATCAGTCTAATCAATAAACACAGGATTATGTTTGGACACACGAGGATTCTCCCTAACACTACGAACTACTGGAACTCTGTTATTTTTCTTGAACAGAGACAGCGACTACGTACTTAGCATCTCATGGAAGCGTGCTCTCGAAAAAGAAAGACCACAGAGGAAGACATTACGCAGTTTATCACCTTAAATCAGTAGTGGCGCGGCAAGCTACGTTGAACAGGGAACAGAAACGTAATCTATCCATGCAGAAGCCGCCACCTCAGCTTTCGCTATTTCCGTGATGTCATCTTAACGTATCCGATCAATCAGATGTCCTTCTTTGAGCATAAAATAGGAGCCTCACCAGCTTGACAGCAGTTACTAACGCAAACTTCTACGGGACATGCCTTCAAAGTGCAACGCCCGGCGCATCCAATGCAGTAGCAACCAGTCAGAACTACGACGCTGGTAGTGCTGCATTCAAATATAAATACGAAAGGAAATGTTTCAAGGTAGATTTAACCCCTTAAAGTGACGATGGACGCATTCATCAAAAGCTTGGAATTCTATCCTAATCAGATGCGATCATTTAACAAAGAACTTTTTATGCAAATTTTTTGTCTACAACAAGGAAAAAGTACTGGTGCTTAGAAATTAGTCTGTATTTAAAAAAACTGCCCCAATTAAATTCTAATAAGTCGTAAATAACTGTCATTGTGAATAAAACAAAAAAGAAACAATTTAACAGTTGTTAAGGAACAACCTGTGACATATTAGAAGTTCCTTATCAGAGGCGAACTATTTAGTTTCACCTGAGTGCTTCGGTAGTTAGGTTTTTGAATCTCTGCGTATTAATCTAATTTATTAGACACATTTCCTGCGTTTTCATCAGGGTACAGTAGAGTTCCACAGCACATGCTGATAGTCCATTTATCCGGGTAGTTCAGTTTTCCACGGTCTTTAGTGTGGATAGGGACTGATTGTTGTGTGCAGATGCGAGCACGGACGTCCAGCACATCTGAGTCCTCTGAGTGGTCCTCATCCTCACTGGTGGCCAGCCCAATTACTGCTCGAACTGAGGTTTACCCCTCACCTGTGGTCGAGTGGAAAGTCGCCCCAGGGCGTAGTAGGCGGCGAAAGACTCCCCAGGGGGCCGCACGTAAGGCCTCCCCAGTTAGTCTGACAAACAGGTTTCAGACGCTGTCTGTGACTGACACTGTCGCTGAGCCAGATGCCAATGCCTGTCCTGTTTCAGAGGAAAAATCTCAGCCTGCGAGAGCAGGGCAGTCACAGAGGGAGGGAGTCATTCCAGATGTGGAACAAGTCCTTCCAGATGCCATGAAAAGCACAGGGTGCATCCAACTGCAGGTAGTGGCTCACGTCGGTACCAATGATGTGTGGTTCTTTGGATCAGAAGAGATTCTCTCTGGTTTCGAGAGGCTACCACAAGTGGTAAAGGTTGGCAGTCTTGCTTGTGAGATGAAAGCAGAGCTGACCATTTGGAGCATAGTCGACAGTACCGACTGCAGACCTCTGGTACAGAGGCTCAGACCGTTCTGCGACCGTTTAGACTGCAGATTCCCCGACTTGCGACATAGGGTGGTTAGGGTTCGGATTCCGCTCAATAGGTCAGGAGTTCACTATACGCAGGAGGTGGCTACACGGGTAGCAGGGGCTGTCTGGCTTGGACTGGCCGGTTTTTTAGGTTAGAAGGTCTCAGGAAAACACAAAAAGGGCTTCAGTCACAAACGGTGCAGGCCTAACACAGGACGAACGTAGATACAGGTACTATCATTATAACAATTGTAAATTGTCGTAGCTGTGCTGGGAAAGTACCAGAGCTTCAAGCGCTAACAGAAAACACTGATGCTCGAATCTTTATAGGCACTGAAAGCCGGCTAAAGCCGGAGATAAGCTCAGCTGAAACTTTTGCGAAGAACCTAACGGTGTTCCAAAAGGATAGGCTAAACACGGTTAGCGGTGGCGTGTTTGTTGCTGTTAGAAATAGTTTATCTTATCGCGAAATTGAAGTAGATAATTCCTGTGAGTTCGAATGGGCAGAGGTCATTGTTGGCAAGCGCACAAAATAGCAATTGGATCCTTTCACCGACGTCCCAATTCAGATGATACAATAGTTGAAAAGTTAAAGAAAACTTGAGTTTCATCTCAAACACGTACCCGACTCATACGATTGTAGTTGGTGGTGACTTTAATTTACACTCGATATGTTGGAAAAAATACATGTTTAATTCCGGAGATAAGCACAAAATATCATCCGTAATTGTGCTAAAAGCATTCTCTGAAAATTATTTCGAGCAGTTAGTTCATGAGCCCATGCGAATAGTAAAGGTTGTGAAAACACACTTGACCTCGTAGCAACAAATTATCTTGAGTTAATAACGAGCATCAAAACGGATACAGGGATTAGTGAACACAGGGTTGTCGTGGCGAGACTGAATATTCTAACCCCAAATCGACCAAAAATAAACGAAACATATACCTATTCAAAATAGCAAATAAATATTCACTTCGTGAGAGACAATCTCCACTCCTTCCAAATTAATAATATAAGGGTAGACCAGATGTGGTTTGAATTCAAAGAAATAGTATCGGCAGCAGTTGAAAGATTTATACCAAATAAATTAACAAACGACGGAGCCAATCCTCCTTGGTACACAAAACAGGTCAGAACACTGTTGCAGAAACAACGCAAAAACCATGCCAAATTTAAACAGACGCAAAATCTCCAAGATTGGCGATCTTTTAAAGAATCTCGAAATTTAGCGCGGACTTCAATGTAGGATGCTTACAATAGTTTCCACAACGAAACTTTGTCTCGAAAACTGGCAGAAAATCCAGAGATTCGGGTCGTATGTGAAGTATGCTAGTGGCAAGACATAATCAATGCCTTCTCTCCGCGATAGCAATGGAGAAACTATCGAAGACAGTGCTGCCAAAGCAGAGTTACTAAACACAGCCTTCCGAAATGCCTTCACAAAAGAAGACGAAGTAAATATTCCAGAATTCGAATGAAGAACAGCTGCCAATATGAATAACGTAGAAGTAGATATCCTCGGAGTAGTGAAGCAACTTAAATCACTTAATAAAAGCAAGTCTTCTGATTCAGTCTGTACGCCAGTTAGGTTACTTTCGGAGTATGCTAATGCAATAGCTCCATACTTAAAAATCATATACAACCGTTCGCTGTACGAAATATCCGCACCCAAAGACTGGAAAGTTGCACAGGCCACACCAACATTCAAGAAAGATAGTAGGAGTAATTCACTAAATTACAGGCCCTTATCATTAACGTCGATAGGCAGCAGGATTTTGGAACATATATTGCGCTCGAACATTATGAATTACGTCGAAGGAAACGGTCTACCGACAAACATCGTTCTTGTGAAACACAACTAGCTCTTCACTCGCATTAAGTGTTGAGTACTATTGACAAGGGATTTCAAATTGATTCCATATTTCTGGATTTCCGGAAGGCTTTTGACACTGTACCACTCAAGCGGCTTGTAGTAAAATTGCGTCCTTATGGTATATCAACTTAGTTACAAGACTGGATTCGTGATTTCCTGTCAGAGATGTCACAGTTCGTAGCAATTGACGGAAAGCCATCGAGTAAAACAGAAGTGATTTCTGGCGTTCTCCAAAGTAGTGTTATAGGCCCTATGCTCTTCCTTACCTATATAAACAACTTCGGAGACAATCTGAGCAGCCGCCCTAGGTTGTTTGCAGATGACGCTGTCGTTTATTGACTAGTAACGTAATCAAAAGAACAAAACAAATTGCAGAACGATTTAGAAAAGATATCTGTATGGTGCGAAAATTGGCAATTGTCCCTAAATAATGAAAAGTGTGAGGTCATCCACACGAGTGCTAAAAGGAATCCGTTAAGCTTCGGTTACACCAGAAATCAGTCATATCTAAAGGCCGTAAATTCAACTAAATACCTAGGAATTATAATTATAAATAACTTAAATCGGAAGGAACACATAGAAAATGTTGTGGGGAAGGCTAACCAAAGACTGTGTCTTATTGGCAGGACACTTAAAAAATGTAACAGATCTACTAAGGAGACTGCCTACGCTACGCTTGTCCGTCATCTCTTAGAATATTGCTGCGTGGTGTTGGATCCTTACCAGATTGGATTGACGGAGTACATCGAAAAAGTTTAAAGAAGGGCAGCACGTTTTGTATTATCACGAAATATGGAAGAGAGTGTTACAGAAATGATACAGGATTTGGGCTGGAAATCATTAAAAGAAAGGCGTTTTTCGTTGCGACGAAATCTTCTCACGAAGTTCCAATCACCAACTTTCTCCTCCGAATACGAAAATATTTTGTTGACACCGACCTACAGAGGGAGGAACGATCACCACGATAAAATAAGGGAAATCAGAGCTCGTTCGGAAAGATATAGGTATTCGTTGTTTCCGCGCGCTATACGAAATTGGAATAATAGAGAATTGTGAAGGTCGTTCGATGAACCCTCTGCCAGACGCTTAAATGTGATTTGCAGAGTATCCATGTAGATGTAGATGAACTTAACGAGCCACAAATACTTTTAAAACTCTTAATTTTACTGCCATAAACGGGATATCACGCCCTTCTTCAGATGACTACATCTGTTTCAATATACTGTCAGAATTGTCAGTAGCATGCCTATGCTTCTGTAATTTGTTTTAAGGAATGGTGTTTTGTTTCGTTTTAATCCTTAAGCATTTCTGGGGGTAATCACGAAGTGTATAAAAGTAAACATCACGCACATATTACACAATTAGCTGTTCAGATGCGTCACACGAACATTTCCCAATATTCTTCATGACAATTACTGCTTCAGAGATGTGCTTAAATGTAAGCAGTGATAATCCGTTTTCAGAAGCTGGGTTCGAACCGGATGTCTGCAGCTCGAGCGCCATGGCGCTAGCGTTAGAAATTTGGAAATTTGTGGTAAGTTTTATGGGACCAAACTGCTGAGGTCATCGGTTCCTAGCCTTACACACCTTCCAAGTGTTCTTTCAGCTTGCCAAAATGATGGAAATCGCACGGTGCAAGACATGAATTTCCCGATTAATATCATTCACGACAGTGCGGCCTTGGTCAAATTGTTGGCACCATTACGCTGCAGCGGGGAGAGACAATGTATTCGATTCATATACCGTCAGAATTTCACGGTCAGTTAGTGTGCAAAATAAGACGTAATGCTTCCAAGTATTATCACACTTCTTGCGCAATGGTCTTAACGTGGAACAGCTTGTGTAATTTACTTTTTGAAATTCCTGCGTGTAATAAGGAATCGTGATGAAATGTTATAACGTAAAACGTAAACAGCACTCCCGGATTTGACGTTAGACCCCTGTTGAGTGGCCGACTGGTGCCTACGCGGCGGTACGAGGAGAGACCTGTCATCGAGGGACGCGTAATCATCAGGTTGCCAATCCCTCCAGCAGTTATTGCCAGCAGATTAATCCTGGTGAAAGCGCTGCTTCTTTATTCAAACAGCTCCTCATTTTGCCTTTATGAGGGTCAAAGGATCCCGTTCCAGACCCCCCTACGCCAGAACAAACAGAGGAGATACCGGGAATCGAACCCGCGTTTTCCATACCAAAAACAGCTATTGTAACCATTCAGCTGCGGAGTCCGTCATGAAAATTTATTTATCGCTATACTCACCAGCGTGTAAAACCTATACAACAGTGAAGTCAGACTTACACGAGCATATTTTATGATGGACGTTTTTTGACACGCTCGTTAGGCATTTAATAATGGTAGCGGAAAACACATCTCATTAACATTTAAAAGGATGACCGATCAGAAATAATTTTTGGCGAGAACTAAGAACTAAGTGTATTCCAACATAGGTGGCAGGAGGGTCAACACAAGAGAGGTTAAAGTTGAAAGCAGCGTTATACACTACTGGCCATTAAAATTGCTACACCAAAAAGAAATGCAGATGATAAACGGGTATTCATTGGACAAATATATTATACTAGAACTCACGTGCGATTACATTTTCACGCAATTTGGGTGCATGGGTCCTGAGAAATCAAAACCCAGAACAACCACCTCTGGCCGTAATAACGGCATTGATGTACAGGACCTGCAACATGCAGTCGTGCATTATCCTGTCGAAATGTAGGGTTTCGCGGGGATCGAATGAAGGGTAGAGCCACGGGTCGTAACACATCTGAAATGTAACGTCTACTGTTCAAAGCGCCGTCAATGCGAACAAGAGGTGTCCGATACGTGTAACAAATGGCACCCCATACCATCACGCCGGGTGATACGCCAGTATGGCGATGACGAATAAGCGCTTCCAATGTGCGTTCACCGAGATGTCACCAAACACGGATGTGACCATCATGATGCTGTAAACAGAACCTGGATTCATAAAAACATGACGTTTTGCCATTCGTATACCCAGGTTCGTCGTTGAGTACACCATCGCAGGCACTCCTGTCTGTGACGCAGTGTCAAGAGTAACCGCAACCATGGTCTCCGAGCTGATATTCCATGCTGCTGCAAACGTCGTCGAACTGTTCGTGCAGATGGTTGTTGTCTTGCAAACGTCCCTATCTGTTGACTCAGAGATCGAGACTTGGCTGCACGATCCGTTACAGCCATGCGGATAAGATGCCTGTCATCTCGACTGCTAGTGATACGAGGACGTTAGGAGTCAGCACGGCGTTCCGTACTACCCTCCTGAACCCACCGATTCCATATTCTGATAACAGTCATTGCATCTCGACCAACGCCAGCAGCAATGTCGCGATACGATAAACCGCAATCGCGATAGGCTACAATCCGACCATTATCAAAGTCGGAAACGTAATGGTACGCATTTCTCCTTCTTACATGAGGCATCACAACAACGTTTCACCAGGCAACGCCGGTCAACTGCTGTTTGTGTGTGAGAAATGGGTTGGTACCTTTCCTCATGCCAGCACGTTGTAGGTGTCGCCACCGGCGCCAACCTTGTGTGAATGCTCTGAAATGCTAATTATTTGCATATCACAGCATCTTCTTCCAGTCGGTTAAATTTCGCGTCTGTAGCACGTCATCTTCGTGGTGTAGCAGTTTTAATGGCCAGTAGTGTAGAAAGGGAAGAGGACACAGACGGTTGAAATGGCCGTGCGGTTCTAGGCGCTGCAATCTGGAACCGCGAGACCGCTACGGTCGCAGGTTCGAATCCTGCCTCGGGCATGGATCTGTGTGGTGTCCTTAGGTTAGTTAGGTTTAACTAGTTCTAAGTTCTAGGGGACTAATGACCCAGAAGTTGAGTCTCATAGTGCTCAGAGCCGTTTGAACCATTTTGAAGAGGGCAGAGGTGAAGATGAGATGGGAAATATAATATTGCGAGAAGAATTTGACACAGTACTGAAAGACCAAAGTCGAATCAAGGCTCCAGGAGTAGACTACATTCCATCAGAACCACTGTTAGTCTGGGGAGCGTCAGCCACAACAAAACTATTCCATCTGGTGTGCAAGATGTATGAGACAGCCAAAATATCATCAGACTTCAAGAAGAATGAAATAATTTGCTAAGAAAGCAGGTGCTGACATGTCTGAATATTACAACTACCAGTATAATAAGTCAGGACTGCAAAATGCTAATACGGATTCTTTATCGAAGAATGTAAAAACTGGTAGAAGCCGACCTCGGGGAAGATCAATTTGGATAGCGGAGAAAGGAAGGAACACGTGAGGCAATAATGATTCAATGACATCTCGTAGAAGATAGGTTAAGAAAACGCAAACCTACGTTTATATCATTTGTAGACTTATAAAAATCTTTTGACAATGTTCACTGGAATACCCTCTTTTCCAACTTCTACAGTAGCCAGACGACTGCTAGAAGAGTTGAGGGGCATGAAGAGGAAGCAGTGTTGAGATAGGTTTGTAACCTGCCCCAGTGTTACACAATCTGTACGTTAAGCAAGCAGTAAAGGACGCCAAAGAAAAATTTGGAGAAGGAGTTAAAGTTGAGGGAGATGAATTAAAAACTTTTCAGGTTTGTCGACGACACTGTAATTCTGTCAGAGACAGCAAACGACTTGGAAGAGCATTTCAATGGAATAGACAGCGTCTTCGAAGGTAGATATAAGATGAACATCAACAAAAGCAAAAGAAGAATAATCCAATGTAGTCTAATTAAATCAGATGGTGTTAAGGGAATTAGAATACAGGTTTAAGTCTTAGGACGTCTTTTCTGAAGGAATTTGTCTAGAGCGTAGTCATGTATGGAATCGAAACATGAGCGATAATCAGCTTGAACGAGAAGAGAATAGACGCTTTTGAAATGTAGTGCTGCCAAAAACTGCTGAAGTTTAGATGGGTAGATCATGTAACAAATGAGAAGGTACTGAATAGAATTGGGCACAACCTGACTAGAAGAAGGGATCAATTGATAGGACACATTCTGAGACATTAATGGACCATCAGTTTAGCATTGGAGGGAAGTGTCGGGGATAAAAATCGTAGATGAAGACCAAGAGATGAATACAGTAGGATGATTCGAAAGGACGCAATAATTATTCTGCAGCAATTTTTCTGAGATGAAGATGCTCTCACGGGATAGAGCAGCATGGAGAGCTGCATCAAACTAGTCTTCGGACTAAAGACCACAGCAGCAACAACACGAATATCGGAGCTGTCAATTAGTTCCAGTAACAGGGAATAATGTGGTCTAGATGATGGTGTTTATCTCTACTTTGCAACAATGCAGAAGCATTCTGCAATGGCTTCAGGAAATTCTGACCGATTGCGCTAAGGTCACTGTTAAGCGAGTGGCATTTTTGTACGGTCCTCAACAGGCTGATAAAACTTTAACCCTCGATTTCTCCAAAACGCTTGAGAATCGCGACGTACTAGAGCCGCTTTTGTTAAACTACGTAGTACTACAATCGTGCGGAAGATGAGCATAATGGATGGCCTTTTGGCTGCAGCTTCCCTCATGAGAGCAATCCTGTGCACTGTATCGCAGTCTCCAGTGAGGTCTGGTAGCAGAACGCAAGCAAGTCAGTCTTCAAGGACGAAACCACTGGACTCGGACGAAGATTAGGAGGCGAGATGGGATCACAGAGATAAAGATGCAGTAAGAGAAGCAAGAGAGAGAGAGAGAGAGGAGGTGGAGAGGGAAAAGGAAAGGATGAGAGAGTGGCACGGTTCGATTAAAAGCTCGCGAGTGATTGGTTAATAAGGGAGCCATTGTTGAGGGGCGTGGACCGCTGAGTTACGGCGCCGAGGTATCCTCGAAGGACGCACAGGGCAGCCGGCTGTCGGGCAATGCATCACGGGCGGCGGGATTACGGGCCTAAACTATTTATCCGCGTCATTAACAGCTATCATTAGCGCCGCACAGATACTCGTGACACTTGTAATATTATTCTTACTCCCGCCATATTTATTCGCCTTTGCCCGTGGCGCGAGCGCTTACCGGACAAAAAGAGGCCCAAAACTGGGAGCGAGGCAGTCGGAAAAGCGCTCGGCTCTGCTTCCATCTCTCCCGAGGCACGACGCGGCTGTCCGCGAGACAGCGCCATATGCCAATAATTTAGGTTAAGCCCCCAATTAAAGGCAGGCCTCTTTTTTGTGGCGACGAGATCGGCTTTATGATGGTATAATAAGAAATAGAGGACCAGTGACAAGAAGAGGTTGCTGGTATGTGTACGGGCGTCTGATGCCAGTACGGCGACGTAAAAGACGTGAGCGGCGTGGGTGGAGGGGGCGAGGGAGGGGGGGGGGGGGTAAAATTTACGGCGCGTCACGTGCTGAGGGCTGGTGCCAGATGTCCGGTGCAAGGGATGGGAGCACAGGTGCGCGCAGTGCTTCATTTCGTTACGCGTAGGAAGACATCACACCCCTCATTAGTGGAACAGAGCGCTCTTGCACTATTTCCACAGATCTTTGTGCGGTTTAGTGGAACCACGTTTCTTCTCTCTGTCTCGCTTATCTTTAAGCAAGCATAATTCAGTCTTGATCTGCAGAGAAGACCTCAGTGAGCCCGTGGGGACAATACATCGCCTGAGGCCAGGTGTTGGTAATAAATCTGTTGCGACGTGTAACAGTGCATGAAATAGGGGAAAAAATAAATGACGACTGCACCGCTATGTAGGCGTCTGGGAAAAGAGCACCCTCGGGGATATTTAGTGCGGTCAGTTAACTCATTATGCGAGGAACGAAAGAAGAGAGAGGGAATTGAAATGAATGGTCAAACTTCTGGAAAAGTGAACGCTAAGAACGTGAGAAATGTAATACAGGATACAAAAAGAAATAGCCACTCAAGGAAGAAGAAAAAACTACATAAGTTATTTTAGGTGCCATTCAAGTAGAAGTGTATAGCGTCGTATTCCAAAATCTTATTCATGGCCTGATACCAGGCCGGATTGTGAGCGAATTAACGCAATATTTCTCGGACACGGAGAGGCGAGGTTGAGGGGGATCGAATATGCCTTGCGGATTAACGACGAGAGCTGGTGACCCCAACAGCCTGATGTGATTTTAGGTGGTTGTCCACAGCCCATTAGGTGAATATTAGACCGGTATCCATGTCCCGCCTTAGATACACAATGCGCAAACATTTATAAAACGTTCTCACACTTGCATATGGGATTTACTATAGACACAGAAAAAAGCGGTACACAGATTCTGTCACGGAGCTCGAACAGGAGACTGATGACAATAGATATTTAGTCTCTTTACACCCATAATCATCATTATCTCTAATACATGATTTTTCTGCAACAATCGTTCTTTGCTGTAACTTAGTTTTCCGGTTACTTGTTAACCTGAGTAATGTACACAGTGTTCCACAACGTTTCGACGATTTCAGATACGAGTAGCAAACAAACTAGTCGTGAAACAAAGTTGAACATTTTACACAAGATACACCATTTATTCCATTTTACTCATGAACTACTACACTGATGAGTCAAAAACATCATGACCGCCTGCTTAATAGCTTGTTGTCTGTCTTTGGAACGGAATACAGCACTGTTTCTGCGTGAGGAATCCGACAGTTTGTTGGTGGGTTTGTGGAGGTATGTGGTATTAGATGCCTACGCACGGGTCATATAATTCGCTTAAATAACTGGCCACTGATTTGCGCACTCGGTGCACTCGATGATGGCACCCGATAGCGACCGCGATGGGTTCCATAGGATTTACATCACGCAAATTTGGTCACCGATATATCAACGTGAGTTCACTATACCTTAAATTGTGTGTTCTGCCTTACGGCAGGTCTTGTCATGTGGGAAGCCTCGTCAGAGAGGTCCACCGCATGAACGTCTAGGGTAGTGATTCCAGTGGTGGTTTCCCGTTGCCTTCCACTGATGATGATGAAATGATAATGAGGACAACACAACACCCAGTCCCTGAGCGGAGAAAATCTCCGACCCAGCCGGGAATCGTACCCGGGTCCCTTGCCTTTGTATCATATCCGTATTCAGTGATACTGCGACGGCCTTATGATCACTGATCCCCGGTTCTCCGCTAAATGAGTCGAATAGTTCTGGTCTGTTTGTCACCAGCAGGTCTAAGATGTTCACGAGTCTGTTCTCTGATTAACTGTTCAATGTAATCTTCGAATAAGGCACTCAGAATAATTTCACACGCTTCTCTGTCGCTAATCTCTTGAGTCTCCCAGTCTATAGCTGGCATATTGATAGCCCCACATAAAAATATAGCGTGACCAGGAAATTTATGCGAAGCATTCTCCAAGTTTCCCCTCAAATGTTCTGCTACTACTGCTGCTGAGACAGGAGATCTATGAAAGCATCAAATGACCATGTTTGATCCACATTTTAACACTTATCTTCACCCAGATTATTTCTCATCCTGAACGTGTACTGATCTCATTAGGTAATGTCGTAATCTTAGTGGCTGCAAACACGCCTTCAACATCAGAGTTCACCCCATCTCTGCGATATACATTCCAGTCGGAGTTCAGAATTTTATTGCTATTAGGTGTGATTTCAGTCAGCTTTCTGTCCCCAGTACTATGTAGGCATTATTACCATTTATACAGGGTTAGCAGTGTGTGGCACAAATTGCAGGACACATTCTTCACACGCGGACGAAGCATGTATGCTATATGAACATAGGTCTGTAAACGCTCTGTTTCCGCATTACAACTCATTTTGTCCAACCCCTCACTCATGGGAAACGCACAGGAACAGAACGTTAGAAGTGTAGGGAAGATAAGCTCTTGGGGACGTCTGGTTACGTTGTGCACCGACCGTGTTTTGTTTTACAAGTTCTGTTACCATGCGACGTACATCATTGCTTGTTTACAGGCAATATCAACTGTTTCAGCGATCAGTACGAGCGCTGTAAGCACACGAGTTGCTACGTAGCGTTGATGCGGACTTGGCGCGTGCAATGGCAACATACAAAAAGATAGCAGATGCCTATTTGACGTATGGATTAGCTGACGGCAATGGAGCTCGCGCTCAACGTTTCTACCGGAAGAAATTTGCAGGAAGAAGGTGTCCGGACAGGAAAAGGTCTGAAGCGGTTGATCGACGACTTACGGAACATGGGGCATTTGAGCCTGCGGAGGCCTAAAAAGACGAGATCACCGCAACAGGAGGCACATATTCTTCATGCAGTTGAAGAAGGTCCTAGTGTCAGTACAAGACATGTAGCTGCAACATATATGACGCTCTGGCGAGTGTTACACGAGGAACAGCTGAGCCCGTACCATTTACGACGTGTGCAGGCAATATCAGCGGCTGATTTTCCTATGCGGGTACTCTTCTCAAACCCTAATTTTAGTGCCACGGTGCTGTCCACAGATGAGGCGTCCTTTCAACGAGACCAGATTGTAAATTGTCAAAATCGGCATGTATGGGCAGATGCCAATCCTCATGTAACTGTTAAAGCAAGTCATCAACAAAAGATTTTCTGTCAGTGTTTGGGCCGGCATTGTTGGTGCCTGTTTGGTAGGAAGTCACTTTCTTTCACCCACACTCAGCGGATGTAATTATCATAATTTCGTACAGAATGTTCTACCTGAACTGTTAACAGATGCACTCTTAGTTGTGCGACAAAACATGTACTTCATGCACGATGGAGCACATCCTCATTTTACTATTAATGTCCGTCGGCTCCTAAATAACAGATTCGGAGACAAATGGGTAGGTAGAGATGACCTATTGCCTGGGCTCCACACTCTCCGGACCTAATCCCACTGGACTTTTATTTTGGGGGCATTTGAAAGCTCTTGTGTATGGAGGAAGTTGAGAGTCTCGTGCTTGTTACACTACTGCCAATTAAATTTGCTACACCAAGATGAAATGCAGATGATAAAGGGGTATTCATTGGACAAATATATTATATTAGAACTGACATGTGATTACATTTTCACGCAATTTGGGTGCATAGATCCTGCGAAATCAGTACCCAGAGCAACCACCTCTGGCCGTAATAACGTCCTTCATACGCCTGGGCATTGAGTCAAACAGAGCTTGGATGGCATGTACAGGTACAGCTGTCCATGCACCTTCAACACGATACCACAGTTCATCAAGAGTAGTGACTGGCGTATTGTGACGAGCCAGTTGCTCGGTCACCATTGACCAGACGTTTTCAATTGGTAAGAGATCTGGAGAATGTGCTGGCCCGGGCAGCAGTCTAACATTTTCTGTATCGAGAAAGGCCCGTACAGGACCTGCAACATGCAGTGGTGCATTATCCTGCTGAAATGTAGGGTTTCGTAGGGATCGAATGATGGGTAGAGCCACGGGTCGTACCACATCTGAATTGTAACGTCCACTGTTCAAAGTGCCGTCAATGCGAACAAGAGGTGACCGAGACGTGTAACCGATGGCACCCCATACCATCACGCCGGGTGATACGCCAGTATGGCGATGACGAATACACGCTTCCAATCTGCGTTCACCGCGATGTCGCCAAACACGGATGCGACCATCATGATGCTGTAAACAGAACCTGGATTCATCCTAAAAAATGACGTTTTGCCATTCGTGCACCCAGGTTCGTCGTGATTCAGCGTCAAGAGTAACCGCAACCATGGTCTCCGAGCTGTTCGTGCAGATGGTTGTTGTCTTGCAAACGTCACCATCTGTTGACTCAGGGATCGAGACATGGCTGCACGATCCGTTACTGCGGATAAGATGCCTGTCATCTCGACTGTTAGTGATAGGAGGCCGTTGGGATCCAGCACGGCGTTCCGTATTACCTTCGTGAACCCATCGATTCTGTATTCTGCTAACAGTCATTGTATCTCGACCACCGCGAGCAGCAATGTCGCGATACGATAAATCGCAATCGCGTTAGGCTACAATCCGACCTTTTTCAAAGTCGGAAACGTAATGGTACGCATTTCTCCTCCTTACACGAGGCATCACAACAACGTTTCACCAGGCAACACCGGTCGACTGCTATTTTTGTATGAGAAATCGGTTGGAAACTTTCCTCATGTCAGCACGTTGTAGATGTCGCCACCGGCGCCAACCTTGTGTGAATTCTGTGAGAAGCTAATCATTTGCATATCACAGCATCTTCTTCCAGTCGGTTAAATTTCGCGTCTGTAGCACGTATCCTCATGGTGTAGCAATTTTAATGGGCAGTAGTGTATAATGGAAGCTTTCGGAACTATACGCAGTGCTCCACGGATTCATCAGCGCATCCGAGATTCACTGAGACGGTGGTTTGATGTATGTGTCAGTGCCCACGGATGACGTATTGAACATCTCCTGTTAGAAAGAGATACACCTGGTATGCTGGTGCGTTCTGTTTGTGTGTATTTCCCAGATTAATAAGTTGGAGAAAATGATTAGTAACATGGAAACAAAGCGTTTCCAGACCCATGTTCATATAACATAAATTCTGCGTCTACGTGTGAGGACTGTGTGCTGCAATTTGTGCGATACATTTTTGTTCCATCTTTTATGCGAGAATAAATCCGCGTCCTTTTCGTAGCGCTCCTCCAGTTAACTAATACTACAGCACATTCAACACACATGTACGTGGAACAGAAAGCCACAAGACGTGATATGTTTGAACAAAGTAACAGCTGTACTCCTTAGAAAATATTGAAGGAAGCCCATTAAATGGAAATGTGAGGAGTTTAAGTGCCCTTTTATTAAGATATATTAATGGAAACCCGATTCCATACCGTGCTTACGAAGCCATTAACGTACCGTCTCAACACAGAAAGCACTCGCTACAGTTCTGAAAACACTGTGAAAGTCACGAAGCCTAGCCTTGCAATACGAGCCAGAAAATGAGCGAACATAAACAGCACGAAGTCTGCGAGTGAACAGCAGACTCTGCCCTTAGTGTTCTCAGATGTTACACAACTATGAAGCATCTTACCGCGCGTGGCCACCTCAGGCCACAGCGCCTAACTAGACTCCACACGACTCTGTCTATTCAAGCCCACTGTTCTCTCTCAGCCCACCTGCCACGCTCGTTTCTCATTGGCTGGCAGATACAGGGACCTCAAAGAGTTTCCTCATGCCATAATGGCGAACCTGACAAAGACAGTCGTGCTTTCAGGGACAAATGAAATGAAATGATCGTGTGGCACCGTTGGCCGGGAGGCCCAGTCCACGGCCGGATAATGTCTCCAACTCGGCAGGGAATCGATCCCGGGCTCGCTGCATGGTAGGCAAGCACGTTAGCACTCAGCTAAGCAGGCGGATTTCCAGAGACAGATAGCTCAGTACAGAATACGTGCCGTGCGGTTAAAGGCGCTGCAGTCTGGAACCGCAAGACCGCTACGGTCGCAGGTTCGAATCCTGCCTCGGGCATGGATGTTTGTGATGTCCTTAGGTTAGTTAGGTTTAACTAGTTCTAAGTTCTAGGGGACTAATGACCTCAGCAGTTGAGTCCCATAGTGCTCACAGCCATTTGAACCATTTTTGAACAGAATATGTGGTTACAGTGTGTCTGCGGTTTAAGAACACTCGCGACATTCAGTATTATAAGTTGTGAGTGCGACAGATAGCTTTCTTTCAAGGTCGCTAAAGCCATAAGTTACTATTCAGAGGTAATGAAAGAGGAAGCCGCCTGGTAGAATTTTGCACTGACTATAACTTAATCATAGCTAACACTTGGTTTAAGAATCATAAAAGAAGGTTGTACACATTGAAGAATCCTGGAGATACGAGAAGGTATCAGATAGATTATATAATGGAAAGACAGAGATTTAGGATCCAGGTTTTAAATTGTAAGACATTTCCAGGAGCAGATGTGGACTCTGACCACAATCTATTGGCTATGAACTGTACATTAAAACTGAAGAAACTGCAAAAAGGTGGGAATTTAAGGAGATGGGACCTGGATAAACTGAAAGAACCAGAGGTTGTACAGAGTTTCAGCGAGAGCATAAGGGAACAATTGACAGGAATGGGGGAAAGAAATACAGTAGAAGAAGAATGGGTAGCTTTGAGGGATGAAGTAGTGAAGGCAGCAGAGGATCAAGTAGATAAAAAGATGAGAGCTAGTAGAAATCCTTGGGTAATAGAAGAAATATTGAATGTAATTGATGAAAGGAGAAAATATAAAAACGCAGTAAATGAAGCAGGCAAAATGGAATACAAACGTCTCAAAAAAGAGATAGATAGGAAGTGCAAAATGGCTAAGCAGGGATGGCTAGAAGACAAATGTAAAGATGTAGAGGCTTACCTCACTAGGGGTAAGATAGATACTGCCTACAGCAAAATTAAAGGGACCTTTGGAGAAAAGAGAGCCACTTGTATGAATATCAAGAGCTCAGATGGAAACCCAGTTCTAAGCAAAGAAGGGAAAGCAGAAAGGTGGAAGGAGTATATAGAGGGTCTCTACAAGGGCGATGTACTTGAGGACAATATTATGGAAATGGAAGAGGATATAGATGAGGATGAAATGGGAGATATGATACTGCGTGAAGAGTTTGACAGAGCACCGAAAGACCTAAGTCGAAATAAAGCCCCGGGAGTAGACAACATTCCATTGGAACTACTGACGGCCTTGGGAGACGCAGTCCTGACAAAACTCTACCATCTGGTGAGCAAGATGTATGAGACAAGCGAAATACCCTCAGACTTCAAGAAGAATATAATAATTCCAATCCCAAAGAAAGCAGGTGTTGACAGATGTGAAAATCACCGAACTATCAGTTTAATAAGTCACAGCTGCAAATTACTAACGCGAACTCTTTACAGGCGAATGGAAAAACTGGTAGAAGCCGACCTCAGCGAAGATCAGTTTGGATTCCGCAGAAATGTTGGAACACGTGAGGCAATACTGACCCTACGACTTATCTTAGAAAATAGATTAAGGAAAGGCAAACCTACATTTCTAGCATTTGTAGATTTAGAGAAAGCTTTTGACAATGTTGACTGGAATACTCTCTTCCAAATTCTAAAGGTGGCAGGGGTAAAATACAGGGAGCGAGAGGCTATTTACAATTTGTACAGAAACCAGATGGCAGTTATAAGAGTCGAGGGGCATGAAAGGGAAGCAGTGGTTGGGAAGGGAGTGAGGGTTGTAGCCTGTCCCCGATCTTATTCAATCTGTATATTGAGCAACCAGTAAAGGAAACAAAAGAAAAATTCGGAGTAGGCATTAAAGTCCATGGAGAAGAAATAAAAACGTTGAGGTTCGCTGATTACATTGTAATTCTGTCAGAGACAGCAAAGGACTTGGAAGAGCAGTTGAACGGAATGGACAGTGTCTTGAAAGGAGGATATAAGATGAACATCAACAAAAGCAAAACGAGGATGCTGAGGGAATTAGATTAGGAAATGAGACACTTGAAGTAGTAAAGGAGTCTTGCTATTTGGGGAGCAAAATAACTGATGATGGTCGAAGTAGGATATAAAATGTAGACTGGCAATGGCAAGGAAAGCGTTTCTGAAGAAGAGAAATTTGTTAACATCGAGTATAGATTTAAGTGTCAGGAAGTCGTTTCTGAAAGTATTTGTATGGAGTGTAGCCATGTATGGAAGTGAAACATGGACGATAAATAGTTTGGACGAGAAGAGAATAGAAGCTTTCGAAATGTGGTGCTACAGAAGAATGCTGAAGATTAGATGGGTAGATCACATAACTAATGAGGAGGTATTGAATAGAATTCGGGAGAAGAGGAGTTTGTGGCACAACTTGACAAGAAGAAGGGACCGGTTGGTAGGACATATTCTGAGGCATCAAGGGATCACAAATTTAGCATTGGAGGGCAGCGTGGAGGGTAAAAATCGTAGAGGGAGACCAAGAGATGAATACACTAAGCAGATTCAGAAGGATGTAGGTTGCAGTAAATACTGGGAGATGAATAAGCTTGCACGGGATAGAGTAGCATGGAGAGCTGCATCAAACCAGTCTCAGGACTGAAGACAACAACAACACCACCAACAACAATTGCCGTCACTTTTTTTTTCAAATACAATTTTCGTATTTCTGAGCTCTCTGTCATTGCGTTGTATTGTATTATAAATGGAGTGGCCGGAAGTCGCTGGAAGGGTTGTCCCGTCTGTTACAGACAGCTGTTTAATGAACGTGGCAGCAAGTTGCGAGTTAGCCCACTTTCAACGTGGTGTAAGAGGCAGGATTCGTAGCATACTGGAGTCTACACGTGAGTTACGAGGTAAACGGTGTCCAAGCTGGATCTTCAGTATCGCAGAGGCAGTGTCTCCGCAGCAGTGTTTGTCTAAAGGACGTCACGTCGCCTTCGCAAAGCCTACATGGAGCGATCGCTGATTTACTGTTGATCAGATCGCTGCCGTTTTTTGAATGTGGGGTGTCAGGAAGTAATTTCTACCGGGAGTGTAAGGAAAGAGTCGCATAGGCTTCACAATCAATGTCGGACATGTGCTCGAGATTTTTGGCCACTCAATTTAGGCGAAGCACTTGCTCATAATCGTTATGCGATGACTTTTTTGTTGTTGTTGAATGTGGCCTTCAGCTAGGCGGCCAGTGACAAAATTACTTTTCAGCATATAACTTAAGTTTTTTTGGTTCATTTGTACGAGAGGCATCCCTTGTTACTATGTAACAAATGCCTCATTGTTGCTAGATGTGGTACATTAGCGTCGTGTGGGAGACGTGCAGGCAATACTAAACACTTGAATTGGTGTTTCTTTAATTACGATGACGAAGACAAAAAAAGTCTCAACTGTGTTGTCTCCGCTGGCAGCAGCTCCTTATGTCTATCTTCTTACATGATTTCCTGTTTAGCGGACTACTCAGTGCCTATATTGGAAGTCTCGCGCGTCTTTACATCTTGAGAATTCCATAGTGTTGTCTAATTTCTGATATCATCGTGTGATATACATTCTCTGTCGAATGCAACGCCGTATCACTCGCTCTCAGTGATATGCCTTGTTTGATGTTTCTCGTGTAACAGTTGATCTGCGAGCTCCCGAGTAGGGGATTGGTTCTTCGATCAGGCGTAATTAGCAGAATGGCATAGGGAGCACCTTTATCCTGTGGAACTGTGGAGGGTAGGAGCTGTCGTCTTTCTCATCGTGATTGGTATTGTTTTATGGGGACGGGAAAGTTTGTTATCTGAAAATCACGCCCAAAATGGGTCGAGGTTTTCTGAAATGTCGAAGTAACATATAATATTATCAACAACGTAGTGATGCTTAGACTACTAATGGGAATTAATATGAGATGTGTCTGCCCTTCGCCTTTACGATCTCTGCTGCGTACATTTTAAATGAGGTGTGTGAATGTCTGTGTAGAAATAGCAGCGCATTCTTCCTTAAAATCCGAAACCAGAATATCTAGTGATCCTTTTATTTTATTTCATTTTTTTTAGTTATTACACATAAATTTGCTACTAGCATCTAGAAAATTTAAAGCAGGTTGCAAATATTGCATGATGGAAACAACAGTTACGTAGCACTTAGAGAGTTTTGCTTTGAAGCTATGTAATAATTCTACTATCGAGTTGTCCGTCCCTCGGGTCTTGGACCCATACTGATTTCTCCTAGTTCTCCACTACCAAACATTCAGTCTAAACTTTTCATTTGTATCCATTGTCATAGAAGAATTTCACCTCAAAAAGTAAAAAAAAAAGGGAAAGAAATGTATTTTCTTAACTAATTATGGTAATACATTTATGCACATATGATACGCGACCGTCTCGGAACTACCTCGAATCCTACCTACACCTTAGTAAGATGTAACTACCTATAGTGATGCTATTATACCAGCCTTCCTTGTGCGGCTTGGAAGAACTCCAGCCAACAGAACTCCACACGCAACTACTGTAATTAATCATGGAACTGGAAATTATCTCTATTACTGCAACGCAATGCATGTAATAAACTACTTCAAAATATACGATTGATGTAAAACGACAAGGATTTTGTGTGACTCTGCTACACTAAAGTCCATATAAAATCTGCTCGGTTCTGTTCTAAACGACTAACTCATAATAATGACAATCCAAACAATGAAAACAAAGACAGTTGAAATTTAACAATTGAAATTTAAATCTGCTACAATTATTTTTAGATTTAAACTGCACAAACTAGACTGTTCTACTTCAGATTTTTCAGATAATTTTTGTTCAAAACTGGGTCCATCATCATCAGAATTGGAGTCGCCATCTTGAATAATTCCAGGTGCAGTAAATCGCGCACGCCCTCTAAGCGAAACCCATAGGAATCGTCTCCTGTTAGTTCCTACAGGCAACAGTTCCTGTGGTTGCTGACTTTGAGACGAATGAGACATATCCGCAGTTCCTCTTCGTTTTCTTGTTCTCACATTATTGCTGCTCCCGGCTGCAAATGCTTCGTCTGGTTGCATTTTTGTGCGACTCTCCCTTGATGACACATCCCATGTGCTACCCCAACTAGTCTCTTATCTCCTAGATTTTTTGTGCTGTCATTTTGATAATATTTCACCATCTCAAGTGTTGATATTTTGCTATGTTACCTGCTAGATTTGATAAGTCTGCATCTTTCGAGTATATCCTTTACCCTTATGTTACTGCTGAAGTCTGTCCTGCGTATGTCATAATTGTGAGACTGCAGATAGTGATGGACGTTGGGCGTCTGGAGCGAAGTCGACGATCTAACTATTCCCACAGGTGTTCCATTTGGTTCAGGTCGGGACTCTGGGCAGGCCAGTCTGCGTCAGGTATGGTACTGTCCACAAACGATTGCCTCACATATACTGTTTTATAACAGAGTACATCGTCCTTCTGACACAGACATAGACTCCACAGTATGCACTGTACAGCAGTGTAAAATGTGTTTAAATCTTTCCGCATGTAGCGTTTTCTTAAGCGCACTGAGGGGACCACCCTCTAACCACGAGAAACACCGCCATAACATAACACCACCTCCTCCGTACTTCACTGTTGGCAGCACACATGATACCAGGCAACGTTCTCCAGACATTGGCCAAACTCGAACCGTTCCATCGGTATGCTCCAGGGAATAACGTAATTCATCACTCCAACTCGCTGGTTTTCAGACATCCGCTGTCCAGTGGCATAGCTCTTTACATCACCTCAAGCGTCGCTTGGCACAGCTGTTATCCCAGACGGAACTCACGAGTGATTCCTTCCGTTGACTTCATTCGATGTTTTACGACCACCATTTCCAAATCTGAACGGCCCCTGCTTGTCTGCACATGAGGTCTACCTTGTCTTAGTTTACCTGTGGTTTTTTCCCATTTTTCGACTTCATATTCACATCATGTGTTACTCAGGCGACGTGCAATGAGTTGAATGAATTTGAAACCACTGGGCGTTCGTTACCGACCCGCTCTGCTGTTACTCATTTGGGAAATGCACTGAGATGACAAAAGTCAAGGGGTACCATCCAATATCGTGTCGGACCTCCCTTTGCCTGGCGTAGTGCAGAAACTCGCCGTGGGATGGACTCTTCAAGCCGTTGAAAGTCCCTTGCAGAAATATTGAGCCATGCTGCCTCTATACTCGTCTATAATTGCGAAAGTGTTGACGATGCAAGATTTTTTGTACGAACTGATCTCTCGATTATGTCCCATAAATGTTTGATGGCATTCATGTTGGGCGATCTCGTTGGCCGAATCATTCGCGTAAATTGTCCAGGATGTTCTCCAAACCAATCGCCAACAGTTGTGGCCTGTTCAGATGGCGTATTGTCATCCATAAAAATTCTATCGCTGTTAGGGAACGTAAAGTCAAGTGGCCGAACAGAACCATTTCCAGTCAATGGTCGGAACAATTGGAACAGCGGACGTAGTCCATTCAACGTCAACACAGCCCACACCAGTATGGAGCCATGACTAGCTTGCACAGCCCCTTGCTGAAAACTCGTGTCCATGACATAAAGGGATCAGGACCAAACTTAAATCCTACCATCAGCTCTTACCAACTGGAATCTGGATCAGGCCACGATTTTCCAGTCGTCTAAGGCCCAACCGATATGGTCATCAGCCCAGGAGAGGCGCTGCAGGCGATGTCGTGCCGTTGGCAAAGACACTCGCGCCGGGCGTGTGCTACCATAGCCCTTTAACGTCAAAAGACACGTTCATCACAAATCCCACATTGGTTTCTGCGGTTGTCTCACGCAGTGTTACTTGTCTGTTGCCACTGACAACTGTACGGAAACGCCGCTCCTCTCGGTCGTTAAGTGAAGGCTGTCGGCCACTGCGTTGCCCATGGTGAGAGGTAATACCTGAAATCTGGTATTATCAGCACACTCTTGACACTGTGGACCTCGGAATTTTGAATTCCCACACAATTTTCGAAATGGGATGTCCCATGCATATAGCTCCAACTACCATTCCGCGTTTAAAGTCTGTTACATCCTGTCGTACCGACATAATGACGTCGCAAACCTTGTCACATGAATGACCTTGAGAACAAATTTCAGCTCCACCAATGCACTGCCCTTTTATACCTTGTGTAAGCGAAAATAACGCCATCTGTAGGTGTGCATATCGCCATCCCATTACTTTTGTCACATCAGTGTACAAATTCCTGTTGGGCAACATTCAGTACCTCATTACTCCACCCAGTGCATTGTAACACGTCTAGATCCTGCTGTCCATGAGCTGATCGATACACAGCTACTCGACGCCGCTACCCTCCCCGGTGAGGCTACTCCTGAGCGCGGTTACGGCACAGTGCAAGTTCCAAGTGGTTACGAGGATGCTGAATCGGGTTCATCTTAGCTGACACCGCAGTCCATACCGTTCAGTTGATTTCTACCTCCTGGAGGAAGGTGTCCAGTTAATGGCTGCAGTGTGCTGCTACATTATGGAAATAAAACACGAACAGATATCCGAAACTTTGACTGTACGAGGTCTATTCGGGAAGTAAGGTCCGATGGGATGCGAAATGGAAACCACAGTGAAAATCCGATGAAGCTCTGCACAGATGTGTTGGGCAGTGTCTCTAGCATGCCCGTCGATCGCGTCACATGGCTATTTTCAGTTCTGAGCGCACAGTGAGCACGTAAAGATGCTTAGAACATTAGTGTCTCACACCAAGTGTGAGTGCAGGGTGTGACAGTTCGTCTCATGTCATGCAGTCCACATAAGACAACTGTTATGCGTTTCCTTCTGCATGACAATTCTCGGCCGCACTCTGAAGGGGCTACTGCAGCGTTTTCGATGGGAAGTCTTTGATCACCCACGGCGGCCGTGGCGGTCGAGAGGTTCTAGGCGCTTCAGTCCGCAACCGAGCGATTGCTACGGCCGCAGGTTCGAATGCTGCCTCGGGCATGGATGTGTGTGATGTCCTTAGGTTAGTTCGGTAAGTAGTTGTAAGTTCTAGTGGACTGGTGACCGCAGCTGATAAGTCCCATAGTGCTCAGAGCCATTTCAACCATTTGAATCACCCACAACAGTGCCCTTAATTGACTCTCCCTGCGTTTCATCTCTGCTCAAATGAACCGATAGCTATGAAGATAACGTTCTGTCACAGACAGCGAGCTGTAGACGAACGTAGAGAATTGGCTGGAAGCGCAAGTGGCTTCCTTCTATGATGAGGGTGCTGGAAAGTTGGTACAACGCTACGGCAAATGTCTAAATCGGAGCAGCGACTATGTACAGAAGTAGCTGAAAGATGTAGCTAACTGTTGCAAATAAAACATTTTTGATTTTCGCGGTGGTTTCTTTTGCGACCGATCGGACCTTACTTTCCGAATAGGCCTCGTATTGCTGGGAAATAGGTTGGAGGATACTGCACAACCTTATGATTACTGCCAATTGGGATGACAAGCGTCCGACGACCACACATGAAACCAACTGAAAACATGACCGACCCAAATCCCTGCTGAACGCGTGGGACTGCAAGCTGGCTGCCTCTGCACTCTTCAACGAAGATCATCAGGCGACAGGCAAATCCCGAATTCTTTCGTGGCCGTTGTCATTGAAGATAAAATCAAGTCTTTTCCAAGACGAAGCTGACGTATATCATTAACGTCTATACTGCGGAAGCCAAGGAAGTGATGTGTGGCTGTGGCAGATTGTATATTGGCGAAACGGGAAGGACTGTAAAAGAACGCATCACGGAGGACGTACGCCACGAGCTGTTAAAAGCGTGTGTGAAATCAGCGTAAGAGGAACATCAGTACAACGGTGGCCAAGACACTTATTTTTTACATCGTATCTGAGGACATGCCCGACAGAACAGACACCACTCATTGTTTCAGTGTGGATGCACTAATATTGTCAAAACTCTTACGGGAATCAATAATTTGCAAGTAGGATGTTAATGGACGAAAGAAGCTGCATTGCTGCTTCCGATAATTTGGGAATTTGGATCGGTCTCAAAGCATCTCTGGACGGCCGAGGCGGTTAAGGCAGCTGTTCTAGTGAAGCAGAGCATCCGGATTCGAGTCCTGGTCTGGCACAAATTTTCTAATTTTGTCATTGCATTCCCAGAGGACCCTGTGCGGTTGAAAGTCACGAGTTTCCCACTCGTCCATTCCCTTTCAGTTCCCATTCTCTGTTCTATATAAATTTATAAAAGAAAAATACGAAAAGCGATTGAGATTTTCAAGAAAGAAAGTATCTTCAATAGGGAACACGTCTGTAGGCTTTCAGCTTCGTGCCTGCCCCCATCAAGGAAGTAAATATCCATCCATGATCCGTTGCTATCGTCTTTCTTCGCTGTAGTATCATTCCATATTCTATGATCGTAAGACCATTCATTCCATTCAATAGGTGCTGAAATTCTTCTTCATTTTCAGCGAGGACAAGAACGTCATCAGCGAATCTTATCGTTCTCGAATTTCAGTCCCACTCTTGTACGCTTCTTTTATTTCAGTCATTGCGTGTCAATGTGTAGATGGAACAGTAGGGACGAAATACCACCTCCATATCTTCTACCCTTTCTAATCCCAGCACTTCGAACTTGTCTTCCATTCTTATTTTTCCATCTTGGTTCTTGTGGATTACTCGTCTCTCCCTGTAGATTAATCTATTTTCAGCATTGCAGTCGCAAATCTATGTAACATCGCTTTTAGTATATATTCAGGAAGACATTTCTGCAACTATTTGAAAAGCGCGTTCATGAAACAATATCTCCAATTGATTCAGTATCCGTTGATTTCTCTCCTGAAACATATTGTGTGTCGTGGTAGCTTGAGCAACGTCATTGTAACGAAAGCTGGAGCACGTGTAGCAAAAACGATAAAACTGTCAGTTTTTTACGTGTTTTCTAGTTCAACGTTGCATGCAAAGTCCGTTACGAGCGAATGCAGCTACCAGTGACAGTAAGCGGGGGGTACAAATAATGAAAGGTTTACAGATGTGAGTTCATTTAGAAATATCGTGTCCTTCCATCATAGCAGCACAGAACGATAATTTGAACTTGGAAAAGGTTTCGTATTTGTTTTACTTTTTTAAGGCGACAGTTTATTAGCGCTCGTGAATTAAAAGTAGTCGTGAAACTCACGATGTATTATGAAGATAAGCTTCAACTGCTATATTGGTTCGGTAAGTTACGACCCAGTGCGCTTCGCCGATCACCGGGTAGTATATTCGGCGCTGCAGCGACAGAACTTGTTGAGTAGCGGGGAACCTGTTGCTTATCGGAAACAGGTACGGCCGCTCTCAGAAGCCGAAAATATCCTTCTGAATTACTCGGCGGCTACTTCACGGGAACGCAGCACGGTGCCGGCTGACGCATTTGAAATTAGAGCTGCCGCATTTTTCAGAGCCAGCGAGAGGGGTCGCCGATACTATTTCATCAGCACGGGGAGTCCCGTAATTAGGCGAGGAAACGTCAGGAGTTTGTTCTGCTATCTTAGATCGCAAAAAATTGTCCTGTGAGCTTGGAAGATAAGTCTACACATAGGCTACAAAATAAGCTCTATATAAGCTACAAAATATGGGATAGATTACCAAAACTTACGTGATGCACTAAGCGCACAGTTTGGACCACTAACAGCGGCCTACATCTATATCTGCATCTACATCTATACTCCCCAAGCCTCCTCACGGTGTGTGGTGGAGGGTACTTCTCGTACCAGCTACGTTTCTCCCCTCTTTTGTGCCATTTGCGAATCGCGGGTGGGAAGAACTGTCGCTAAGGGCACCATTTTTTTGTTTATGTTTCCATCATTGTCATTTCGCGAAATGTGTACTCTCCGCCACACACCGTTGGCTTGCGCAGTATAGATGTACGTGTCTACATGTACATCTATACTGCGCAAGCCAACGGTGTGTGGCGGAGAGTACTTTTATGTAGCACTGTTCCTTCCGCCACCCCAGCTTGAGCTCAAAACTCTCTAATTTTATCTTCATGGCCTTTTCGCGACACATACCTAGGAGGGAGCAATATATTGGCTAAGTCTTCTATGAATGTACTCTCTGGAAAGTTCAACAATGACAAAAGTCATGGGATAGCGATTTGCACATGTACAGATAGCGGCACTAATTCGTACACAGGGTAAAAAAAGCCAGTGCATTCTCGGAGCTATCATTTGTACTCTGGTGATTAATCTGAAGAAGTTTCCGACTGATTGTGGCCACACGACGGGAAGTAACATTGTTTGAGGGCGGAGCTAGAGGTAGAGGTTTGAAACATTCCAGTTTGGAATTTGTTAGGGAGTTCAATATTCCGAGAACCACAGTGTCACGAGTGTGCCAAGAATGTCAAGTTTAAGGCATTTTCTCTCACCATCGCCAATGTAGTGGCCGACGGCCTTCACTTAACGACCGAGAGCAGCGGCGTTTTTATAGAGTTGTCAGTGCTAACAGACAAGCAAAACTCCGTCAAACAACCGCAGAAATCAATGTGGGAGGTATGACGAACGTATCCGTCCGGACAGCGCCGCTGTGCGGCTGGTCCTGGCGGAGGTTCGAGTCCTCCCTCGGGCATGGGTGTGTGTGTTTGTCCTTAGGATAATTTAGGTTAAGTAGTGTGTAAGCTTACGGACTGATGACCTTAGCAGTTAAGTCCCATGAGATTTCACACACATTTGAACATTTGACAGCGCCGCGAAATTTTATCGTTAATAGGAAATGGCATCCGACGACCGACCCCAGTGCTTTTGTTAATAGCACGACATGGCGTGCAGCGCCTTTCCTCGGCTCGTGACCCTATCGGTTGGAGGCTAAACGACTGGAAAACCGTGTCTGGTGAGATAAGTCCCGATTTCAGTTGGTAAAAAATGATGGTAGGGTTGGAGTGTGGCGCAAACCCCACAAAGTCTTGGACCCAAGGCACTGTGCAAGCTGGTGGTGCTTCCATAATGGTGTGGGCTGTGTTTACATGGAATGGATTGCGTCCTCTGGTCCAACTGAACTACTTGGAGGCAAATTGCACCCATTCATGGACTTCATGTTCTCAAACAACAAAGGAATTTTTATGGATGACAATGTGCCATGTCACCGGGCCCCAGTTGTTCGTGACTGGTTTGAAGTACTTTCTGAACGGTTTGAGCGAATGATTTGGCCACCCAGATCGCTAGACATAAATGCCATCGAGCGTTTATGGGATATAATCGAGAGGTCAGTTCGTGCACAAAATCCTGCACCAACAACACTTTTTCAATTCTGGACGGCTATAGAGGCAACATGGTTCAATATTTATGCAGGGGCTTCCAGCGACTTGAGTCCATCCCACGCCGAGTTGTTGCACTACTCCGGACAAAAGGAGGTCAGACGCGATGGTAGGAGGTATCCCATGACTCTTGTCACCTCAGTGTAAATCGCTTCTTACGTGTACTCGTAGATATTGCTGATGTGACTGCTCCCAGTGATTGTCCAGCAGTCCGTAACCACATACCAGTGGGTCTTTCTGAATATTTATGCGCAGAACGTTACATTTATTTACGTGGAGAACAAACTGCCGGTCCTGGCACCAAGCGTCGAACCTCTGCATATCTTTATGCATTTCACTACGGTGTTGTAACGTCACGACTTCTCTGTATACAACTGCACCATCTGTGAACAGCCTCATGGAACTTCTGCTGTTCTATGAAGCTTTTCCCGGATATTGCTGTTGTATAGAATACGTGGGAGGAAATAATGTGTTGCCCACCTCTTCTCGGAACGCTCGCTTTCGGAATTGTAACGGTCATCCGCTCCGTCGAACACCACACCTTCATTATAGCATCAGACGTTGGAATTTAATGAATATCTCTATAATGATATCGCGCTTACTAAAAGTAACGCGCCGCTCTTCTGTGGATCTCCGCTATCTCCTGTATTAATCGTGCCTGCAAGAATCCCAGGCCTATGAGCTCTTTGTGTCCACTTCTTTTGTGGATGAGCGACGTTTCCATAAACTTTTTCCAGAGAATCTCAGTCTGGGATCTAATTTTCGTAGATTTGTTTTTTTTGTCGTCTTTCCACTTTCTGTCGCTCTTTCATATTTAACATTTGTTGCTGTTTCCATTGATTTATCTGCAATAGTGAAATCGAACAGTACTAGTTTCTTCACCTATTTATGTGGAATGTTGTTGTTGTGGAGGTCTTCAGTCCTCAGACTGGTTTGATGCAGCTCTCCATGCTACTCTACCCTGTGCAAGCTTCTTCATCTCCCAGTAACTACTGCAACCTACATCCTTCTGAATCTGTTTAGTGTATTCATCTCTTGGTCTCCCTCCACGATTTTTACCCTCCTCGCTGCCCTCCAATACTAAATTGGTGATCCTTTGATGCCTCAGAGCACGTCCTACCAACTGATCCCTTCTTCTAGTCAAGTTGTGCCACAAACTCCTCTTCTCCCCAACCCTATTCAATACCTCCTCATTAGTTACGTGATCTACCCATCTGTTCTTCAGTATTCTTCTGTAGCACCACATTTCGAAAGCTTCTATTCTGTTCTTGTCCAAACTATTTATCGTCCACGTTTCACTTCCATACATGGCTACACTCCACACAAATACTTTCAGAAACGACTTCCTGACACTTAAATCTATACTCGATGTTAACAAATTTCTCTTCTTCAGAAACACTTCCTTTGCCATTGTCAGTCTACATTTTATATCCTCTCTACTTTGACCATCCTGAGTTATTTTGCTCCCCAAATAGCAAAACTCATTTACTACTTTAAGTGTCTCATTTCCTAATCTAATTCCCGCAGCACCATCCGATTTAATTCGACTACATTCCATTATCCTCGTTTTGTTTCTGTTGATGTTTTATGTGGAATAAAGCGTGTGACGCAAGAAGAGCTGCAGATGACCGATCCTTAGTGCAAGGTCTGGCACTTGACAATATGAATAAATTTAATAATTATGTGTAATATATTAAATTTATTCGTATTGTCAAGTGCCAGACCCTGCACTAAGGATCGGTCATCTGCAGCTCTTCTTGCGTCACCCGCTTTTGGCGTTGTTACTTACCCATGGACAGAGTTGTAAAACTACTGTAGGCTACCGAAGACTGACTTAAGCAATCATAGACTATGGTAGTTCTCCTATTAGCTTTCGTCAGTTAAGATCGTAACCGTGTTATCTGTACGTTAGATGTGTTTCATACCTATCGGGAGTTACGTCATTTTGATTGTTTTGTTTGCGTATGTGGTCAGCGTCTTACTAGATTCCTCTAGAAACCGGAAGCTTTATACCGTCTAGAAACTGAGTGGGGATTTATAATAGACCGCGTAACCTACGGAACATTTTTGTTGTACATAATTTTCCTCCTGTCTCTTACTTAAAAATAAAACAGAATGTATTTCAAAATTGGAATAGGCAATGTTTAATTCACGTTTTTCTCGAAAACTGTTTATTTCTAACGTGAAACAGCGGTATTTTGAAGAAAAAAATTCAACTGTGTCATATAGCGATAGAAAACGCAATTTCCTAAAAAAATCGCAGAACAAAGACAAATCACACATCACTTCAATACTTCGTCGAGCTTATATGAAAAACGTTTCTGCTATTGCTAAACAACTTTCGCACTTAACAATAATAACAGGAAATTCTAGCCTTTGTTCATATTGAAGAACAGTCTGTTGAGTACAAAATAACAGCAACAATTATGTAGATATTTTATGTTTGTACATGTGTGTGGTCTCCTCCCCACTCGTTTCTTATCGGGTGGCTAGGAAGCTGTTTTCTCGGATAGCTAAAGAACAATTCAAGCAAATCACATAAATGGTTTTTATTACAATAAAGTAGACTGACAATGAATAACTTTGGGTCGGAAGCAACTGGCAACTTACAAGTAATCGATGCCTTTCCACATATACAATTTCCATGTAAGCAATGAATCACAGACCACACAATTTCATATGGATCACAATTCACGGCTCTTCTAGTGCTCTCTTCTAATCCGGGTCTGCTAGCGTCCCGCCGAGGCTGGCGGGAGCAGGAGCTTCGGATAGAGGCCGTTGCCGTCGTGTTGCGGTTCTACTCGGCGGACTATTGGCTGACGTCATCTCACAGCCTTCTCTGCGGCTATGTTCTTGATATTCGTGCTGGCGCTTGTCGTTACGCCGGAACAATGTGAACTGTAATTGCATCGAGACTAATTGTTTTGGTTGTACAAAAGTGCAGAAGTGAGCAGCTAATTTTTATTATTTATAAAAGGCAATTTATATTTTGTAAGGATATAAGATACACAATGTTCTAGCACTGTACGATGTGCGATTCTAATTATGTGCAAAACCAACAAACAGACAAAAACAAAGAGAAGTCTTCGGCTCTCAGTTTCTGTCTCACACATTCATTTATATTTCTTTCAATGCTGCCAGTACTACCGGTAGTCATACTATTTACTAGCAAAACTACCGAACCGTAGTTTTGGTAGAGCGGAACTCTACCTATGTACAACAGCAAACGGCCTCACGAAGCTTCCAGTTTATCAACCATATCACTTACACACAGTGAAGATTAGCCACTGAACAGTAACGGCCCTACAACACTCTCCATAAATCACTTTTAAATCAGACGATAACGCTCCGTTGAGGAGGCAGTGCTGAGTTCTGGCTGTTTGGATTCCGGAAACTACTGTCAGAGGTGGTTCGCTTTTCAGGAAGCTGTAATTCTGTTCACGGAGCGACAATGTGGCTAGTTATCGAATAGGTTTTGGTACTTGGGCAGCAAAATGGCCGAAATAGAGAAGATACAAAAAGCTGACGAACAATATCAAGAGAAGTATTTCTGTAAAGCATGAATTCGTTAACACCTAAATAAACTTTTAGCCTTGTGCCAATGTGAAACACGGAATATAAGCAGTTCAGACAAGAAGAGAATAGAAGCTTTTGAAATGTGATTCTGTGGAAGAATACTGAAGATTACGTCGGTAGATCGTGTGGTTAATGAGGAGGTACAAGTCGAGTTGGGAGAAAAAATTGTAGCATAACTTGACTAACAGTAGGAATCCGTAGATACGAGTCATCCTGCGGCATAAAGCAGTCATCAGTTTGGTAATGGAGGGGACGGTGGGTGTGAGAGTCCTTTTGAAATGTATGTGGGTTGCAGTAGTCATTCAGAGATGAAGAGGTTTTCAAAGGTTTGATAAGCATGGAGAACTGCATGAAACCAGTCTTCGGACTGAAGACCACAACAACAGCACGTCAACATTATTTGTTGACAAATACTGGTGGATTCACCCCAAGATGAATATTATTTGCAGTGTACTACTGCGATGCCCCGCCACTGTTGGACTTCAATTAATTAATTTCATTGATTTTTCATTGATAATGATAATCATAGTTTGTCGTAATAAGTCAGTTTTATAATATATACACTTAATTAGACATGGCTTATTATTGGAACACTAAAATGAAAAACGACTACTCTGTTTATTTTTGGGGGTGAGCGTTATCCGCCTTCAAACTGATTTGATGCGCCCCGTCACTGCTTGCTCTTCGTCTCAGGGTAGCTAACACGAAATCTTTTATTAGTGACGCGACCATCACGACACTTTCTCAGTTACGGACAACATTTTCTATGGATACACATTATGTTTCTTTAATGTTTTGGGGATTTTCTCTGCCCGGGGACGGGTGTTTCTGTTGTCCTCATCATTTCATCATAATCGTTCGTAACAGTGGCAAGACTGGACTGTGTAAAAACTGGGACTTGGTACGGGGGTTGATGACCGTGCAGTTAAGCACCCCCACAAAACAAACATCATCATCATCATCATCTTTAATTTTGTGGTTTCCATTGCCTTCTGTATCCTCACGCCCTTGATCATAGTTGATTCTTCCGCATTGGTGGCAGTTTCCCACCCCAAGGGCAAGAGGGTGCGCTGAACCTAACCTCTGTCCGCTCTTCCTCCTTGTATGACAAGGCTATTGGCAAAATCAAGGTGACTCCTTATAGGGGAAGTTTTCGGACACCATTGTTGGTTGTTTTCTATTCGATGTCCAATCAGTGGCTGGGAGCGAGCCGAGGACTAAGGATCTTTTCATTGGTAGTCAAATACTGTACCCCTAGACCTCAGGATTAGTGGTTGCACATAAACGAAGTGATATTGACGTATTGTAGACGTTGGAGATCATACTTTATCAATGGGCTATATCTTAATGGACACATTGTCTTGAAGAATGATTGCAGTTTCTTTTCTTGCTGACTACAAAATTTTTCGCTACCTCGCTTAAACAACTTCATCACATTCGGCACATACCGGGTGATCAAAAAGTCAGTATAAATTTGAAAACTGAATAAATCACGGAATAATGTAGATAGAGACGTACAAATTGAGACACGTGCTTGAAATGACATGGGGTTTTATTAGAACCAAAAAAATACAAAAGTTCAAAAAATGTCCGACAGATGGCGCTTCGTCTGATCAGAATAGCAATAATTAGCATAACAAAGTAAGACAAAGCAAATGGTTCAAATGGCTCTGAGCACTATGGGACTCAACATCTGTGGTCATAAGTCCCCTAGAACTACTTAAACCTAACTAACCTAAGGACATCACACACACCCATGCCCGAGGCAGGATTCGAACCTGCGACCGTAGCATAAGACAAAGCAAAGATGATGTTCTTTACAGGAAATGCTCAATATGTCCACCATCATTCCTCAACAATAGCTATAATCCAGGAATAATGTTGTGAACAGCACTGTAAAGCATTTCCGGAGTTATGGTGAGGGATTGGAGTCGGATGTTGTCTTTCAGCATCCCTGGAGATGTCGGTCGATCACGATACATTTGCGACTTCAGGTAACCCCAAAGCCAATAATCGCACGGATTGAGGTCTGGGGACCTGGGAAGCCAAGCATGACGAAAGTGGCGGCTGAGCACACGACCATCACCAAACGACGCTCGCAAGAGATCTTTCATGCGTCTAGCAATACCTTGTTTTTTTTTGTTCTAATAAAACCCTATGTCATTCCAAGCATGTGTGTTATTTTTTACCTCTCTATCTACATTATTCCGTGGTTTATTAAGTTTTCAAATTTATACTGACTTTTTGATCACCCGGTATATAGCACAAGTTTGGTGACAGCACGTTCGAGATTTTTTACCAGTAGGAAAACAGTAAATATTTGAGTCTAATTTTACCATTATTATGCCCGAAATTTTACAAATGATTGATCAGTCCCACAGCATGTCATCCGTAAACCACATGACACAGTTTACTTCAGGGTAGATTCTTGGTCATCTCTGTTTAGTTGTTCAGTAATCAAATATGAAAAAGCCATATCGCGTATCAACGGCTGGCCTCACTTCAGCATCCAAAAAACGAGGACAAAATGTGTTATTGAATAAGGCAAACAATATGTCATCTCACTGCAGTGTGGTTTGCATTGGGTTCAGTTGCCAAGAAAAACTGCCAGAATGCACTTTTGTGACGATATACACTTTTGACAATTAAAATTGCTCCACCATGAAGGCAGCATGCAACAAAAATCAAATGACATACTTGGATATGCAAATAATTAGCTTATTATATGTGTCGTGTCTGTTCTTTTAGATATGTCAGAAAGAACAGACATAGTTTTTGATTCGGTGGCCTCATATTCACTGAGGTGTCAGAAGTTTTGGGATACCTCCTATATCGTGTCGGACCTCATTTCACCCGGCGTAGGGCAGCAACTTGATGTGGCATGGACTCAACAGGTCGTTGGACGTCCCTTGCAGAAATGTTGAACCATGCTGCCTCTATAGCCGCCGCTAATTGCGAGAGTGTTGCCGGTCCAGGATGTTGTTCACGAACTGACCTCTCGGTTCCGTCCCATTAATGATAGATAGGATTCATGTCGAAAAATTTGGGTGGCCAAATCGTTTGCACGAATTGCCTAGAATGTTCTTCAAACCGTTGACATGGCGCAATGTTATCCACAAAAAATCCATCGTTGTTCGGGAACATAAAGACCATGAATGGTTGCAAATGGTCTCCAAGTTTGCCGAACATAACCATTTCCATCAAATGATTGGTTCAGTTGGACCAGAGGACACAGAAAATTTCACGTAATCACAGTTTACACCATTATGGACCAACCGCAAGCGGCCGCGGTGGTCTAGCGGTTCTAGGCGCTCAGTCCGGAACCGCGCGACTGCTACGGTCGCAGGTTCGACTCCTGCCTCGGGCATGGATGAGTGTGATGTCCTTAGGTTAGTTAGGTTTAAGTAGTTCTAAGCTCTAGGGGACTGATGACCACAGATGTTAAGTCCCATAGTGCTCAGAGCCATTTGAACCATTTGAACCAACCGCAAGTTTGCACAGTGCATCGTTGACAACTTTGGCACATGACTTCGTGGGGTCTGCGCCACAACCGTACCATCAGCTTCTACCAACTGAAATCGGGACTCATCTCACCAGGCACGGTTCAAGGTTTTCCAGTCAAATAGCCACGAGCCGAACAGAGCCTCTACAGGCGATGTCGTGCTATAAACAAAGGCATTCACGTGGGTCGTCTGCTGCCACAGTCCAATAACGCCAAATGTCGTCGAACTGTCCTGATGAATACGTTCTTCTCACGTTCCACATTGATATCTGCGATTATTTCACGCAGTGTTGCTTGTGTGTTAATACTAACAATTCTACGCAAACGCCGCTGCTCTCAGTCGTCAAGCAAAGGCCATCGGCCACTGCGTTGGCCGTGGTGAGAGAAAATGCCTCGGCACACTTTTAACACTGTGGATTTCGAGATATCGAATTCCGTAAAGAATTCCGGAATTGAATGTCCCAAGCGTCTAGCTCCAACTACGATTCCGTGTTCAAAGTCTGTTAATTCCAGTCATGTGCTCATAATCACGTCGGAAAAATTATCACATGAGTCATCTGAGTACAATTGGCAGCTCCGCCAATACACTGCCATTTTATACCTTGTGTACGCGATACTGTCGCCATCTGTATATTTGTATAACGTTATCCTATGACTTTTGTCTCTTCGGTATACACACGCTCTTGCGACTGTGGATTTCGAAATACTGCATTCCCGAACGATTTCGGAAATGGAATGTTCTATTCGTCCAGCGCCGAATATCATTCCGAGTTCAATATGCTTTAATTCTCGCCGTGCGGCCGTAAAGGCGTCGGAAACTTTTCACTAAATTATCAGAGTACAAATGATAGTTCCGCCAGTGCACCGCCCTTTAATACTAAGGGTACGCCGCCGTGTCATCCTCAGTGGAGGATAGGGATAGGAGGGGTGTGGGGTCAGCACACCGCTCTCCTGGTCGTTATGATGGTATTCTTGACCTAAGCCGCTACTATTCGGTCGAGTAGCTCCTCAATTGGCATCACTAGGCTGAGTGCACCCAGAAAAATGGCAACAGCGCATGGCGGCTGGATGGTCACCCATCCAAGTGCCGGCCACGCCCAACAGCGCTTAATTGCGGTGATTTCACGGGAACCGGTGTATCCACTGCGGCAAGGCCGTTGCCACGCGATACCAGAGTTATCTGTAAATGTGCGTATCGCTGTCCCATGTCTTTTGTCATCTCAGTGTATTCACAACGTATTGCCGTTAAGTGCATGTATATCATAATATGTGAGTGTTGTGCGTTCGTTCGGGAAGTCCGAAAGAGCAGAAGCACACGTATACACGTGTCTTGACAGCGAATAAAGATAACATCTGTGCAGATGCACGCTATGTCCGACTCTTGCGGGAATTGGGTAAAGCAGTGAGGGTAACGGGCAATGGACACTATATGCACAGTCTGCGACGAGTTGAGAATATTGGGTGGACTCAAAGCGTACTCGGATAGCCGAAGCGTTTAAGGTTACTGCCGCGTAAAGCGGGAAATCCGGGTTCGAGTCCCGGCCCTGCACAAATTTTCACTTCTCGCCACTGGATTTATTTCAGTGTGCGATTGCGAGTGAGGTCTTAGTTTCTCTTAAGTCGAATAGTTAGCGTTTCGGCGATACTGCATAAAGTAGTCAGAAATAATGTAGATTTAATGTATAAGGAGAGATTACGTAATGTGGTTCTCATTCATAAATCGCGTTTGAATGTTGTTTATTTGTCATAACATCATGTTACGCGTCGTACAAGAAGGAGAGAAGAGCACATCTCGGAATTCGACAGCGGAAGGATCGTTGCCTGTCGAGAGTGAGATTTATCGTTACACGATACTGCTGCTCTCATTTCTGGAGTCCCACGACTGCCATACGAATAAAGAATCACTAGATTCAGGACACCCACGCTCAATTTCATACATCCGGTGGCTGTGCTCTACCTTCGAGGTCTCAGTGACATTACATTTCAAATAGATAATACAAATCGCATCTTGCCGTGCTCTTCTGATTTTTGTGGATTCAGAGGGTGTTCATCTGTCACCCTGGCCAGCACATTCTGCTGACTTCCTAGACACTGAAAATATATCATCAGGCGTTGCCTAGAGGATGTTAGGGCGCTATTCGCCAGCCACTGTGATTAACATCCAAGTTCTGTGTCGACTCCATGCCTAGTAGGGTTAGAGCCATCATTGCTGCCAGAGATATGATACATATACACGATAATGGGACAGGCAGCAATGCCCACCATTGTGGCTCAGAAGTGTGAAATTTGGCACCTACAAGCTTCCTCTGTAATGGTACAAAAGCGTGGCGCCTTGCGACGTAACTTTCGCGCTCAGTGATGCATCACACACCTAGGTGTCCACACATGTGAAAAAAATGCCAGAGCACAGAAGTTCATGTGATGTGTAAGGTGGCTCCAAATTTCGTTCATCTCTACCTAATGCCACTGTGGACGTCTCACATGATGAGAAAGTCGTCAACTACCCTTTCCCTCCCCCCTCCCCATCCCCCACCTTACCCACATCTCACTCCTTCTCTTGACGCCTCTGCTTGGAGGTCTGAGCCACGATCCCCAGCGTTGAAATAACGCGATTTTCTCGTAGATGACCGAGGAAAACATTTCGGACACACCACCGCTCAGAACAGACACGCAAGGGCTTACGAAGGTGGCATAAAAGCGTCAATGAAACCAACGCTTCCCTTGGGGCATTTATACATTTTCGCGGTAGAAAATGACAATTTGTCTTGTTTTGTGAAACAGAACGACGTTTTTGACAGATTTTTACATTGCTGACACTCCCCGAATGAATCAACACTTCTCTATTGACATCGTGGGGCTGCAACACCACTGCGCATGATCTGATCTCTTTGGAGTGTGGTGCGACTGTGAAACGTCCCCTTAGAAAAATTATGAACGACTGTGTTGGTAAACTACGTTATTTGATACAAAGACAGCTGAGTAAAACTGAACGTACTCAGACGGTTCTCTCTTTACTTATTCTGATCATCACTAAACTGACACACAATATTTTATAGCACAACCCAATCTGACTTTCATTAATCCCTAAAAAAGAATGGCCCTGACTAACAATAACCTATACCTTTCATGAATCACTTACGTCACAAAAATCTTCGTTACTCGAACTACTGCAACACAGCGAGCGCCAATACTGCCAGCTGAATAAGTTTCTAACTACTGAAGGCACTAACTACTGATGGGCATTTAGTTAGCAAATAATAGATTTTGATAGAGAACAAACAATGTATTTACCTTAATAGTGTTCAAAAGTCACAACATATATATCAGTTCATGACATCCAGTCTTACAATTTTCCTGTTTCTGACGGAAACACGTCCAGATCGTCCGCTCTCAAAACTCTGGCATCTCTCTCCCCACATCCACCACTGCTGGCCGCTCAGCTCCAACTGTGCAACGCTACGCGCTGTTCACATCCAACTGCCCAACACTACACAAGCGAATATTCCAACAATGAGTCCAACCAGCCACAGACTGCAAACAGCACAGTCAGTGATTTTCATACAGAGCGCTACGTGGCGTTACCAACATAAAAACCTAAACAGCCTACTTTCAACTAAACTTAAAAAAAGTTTTATATTTAGTATGCGAGGAAGAACGTTGGAATCTCAGCTGCAGACCTGTCCATCGGCCAACGACTGTCTGATTGCTTCGAACCTGGCTATATTGCAGGATGAAAGCGTGGGTTGTGGTCACGCATGCGCAGTCCGTGGGAGGAACAGTAACACGGACATCTGGGAACTGGCTGCAAGGGCGCATTCATCGCCGTCCGCGCCGCCCTCCGACAGACGGCGTGCAGTGTGTGTGACCCACACGCCGTACATTTCCATGCGGACGCGCGGGGCCATATTTCTGACGTCTCGTTGCACACGGGGCACCGTAAACCGCATACGACGCATCCTGTGGGGGAGGAAGTGGCGCTTGTCTTTATTCGCACGAGTGTACCGGTACTTTTTTTGCACTTCATGTCCAATGCTCATCCATCGGGAGGTGCTCTCAACCTCGGTGGAGCTTTCCTTCATTTCTCAGTGACAAGTTCGCCAGCTACTGCACACATTCAGTTTAGTATGTCAACGTTCTGATGAAACGGTGACGATATCATACACGCACTGGAAGAAAAGTGATGATATCATTCTAGATGCTGATTCAACGTTCAAATCGTTCATTGCTAATACACTGTGCAAATGAATTAATGTTCACGTTTTTGAAACCGTGTCATTTTCCTTCATGAAATTTGAAACTCGGCTGAAAGGTCCCTAAAACCATCTTCTGTAATGGTGCACTGCTCATTGTGCTGCCACGTACTGCGAAGTACTCCATATCAGCGACATCAGTAGTCATTAGACATCGTGAGAGAGCAGAATGGGGCGCTCTGCGGAACTCACGGACTTCGAACGTGGTCAGGTGATTGGGTGTCACTTGTGTCATACGTTTGTACCCGAGATTTTCACTCGCCTAAACATCCCTAGGTCCATCGTTTCCGATGTGATAGTGAAGTGGAAACGTGAAGGGACACGTACAGCAAAAAAGCTAGTGGCCGACCTCGTCTGTTGACTGACAGAGACCGCCTACAGTTCAAGAGGGTCGTAATGTGTAATAGGTTGACATCTATCCAGACCATTACACAGGAATTCCAAACAGCATCAGGATCCACTGCAAGTACTATGACAGTTAGGCAGGAGGTGAGAAAAGTGGGATTTCATGGTCGAGCGGCTGCTCATAAGCCACACATCATGCCGGTAAATGCCAAACGACGCCTCGCTTGGTGTAAGGAGCGTAAACATTGGGCGATTGAACAGTGGAAAACGTTGTGTGGAGTGACGAATCACGGTACACAATGTGGCGATCCGAAGGCAGGGTGTGGGTATGGTAAATGCCCGTGAACGTCATCTGCCAGCATGTGTTGTGCCTACAGTAAAATTCGGACGCGGTGGTGTTATGGAGTGGTCGCGTTTTTCATGGAGGGGGCTTGCACACCTTGTTTTTTGTGTGGCTTTATCACAGCACAGGCTTACATTGACGTTTAAAGCACCTTCTTGCTTCCCACTGTTGAAGAGCAATTCGGGGATGGAGTTTTCAACACGACCGAGCACCTGTTCATAATTCACGGCCTATGGCGGAGTGGTTACGTGACAATAACATCCCTGTAATGGACTGGCCTGCACAGAGTCCTAACCTGAATCCTATAGAACATCTCTGGGATGTTTTGGAACGCCGACTTCGTACCAGATCTCATCGACCAACATCGATACCTCTACTCATGGCAGCACTCTGTGAAGGATGGGCTGCCATAGCCCGAGAAACCTTCCAGCACTTGACTGAACGTATGCCTGTGAGAGTGGAAGCTGTCATCAAGGTTGCGTTTGGGCCAATACCATATTGAATTCCAGCATTACCGATGGAGGGCGCCACGAACTTATAAGTCATTTTCAGCCACGTGTCTACATCTACATCTACATTTATACTCCGCAATCCACCCAACGGTGTGTGGCGGAGGGCACTTTACGTGCCACTGTCATTACCTCCCTTTCCTGTTCCACTCGCGTATGGTTCGCGGGAAGAACGATTGCCGGAAAGCCTCCGTGTGCGCTCGAATCTCTCTAATTTTACATTCGTGATCCTTTCGGGAGGTATAAGTAGGGGGAAGCAATATATTCGATACCTCATCCAGAAACGCACCCTCTCGAAACCTGGAAAGCAAGCTACACCGCGATACAGAGCGCCTCTCTTGAAGAGTCTGCCACTTGGGTTTGCTAAACATCTCCGTAACGTAATCACGCTTACCAAATAACCCTGTGACGAAGAGCGCCGATCTTCTTTGGATCTTCTCTATCTCCTCTGTCAACCCGACCTGGTACGGATCCCACACTGATGAACAATACTCAAGTATAGGCCGAACGAGTGTTTTGTAAACCACTTCCTTTGTTGATGGACTGCGTTTTCTGAGGACTCTCCCAATGAATCTCAACCTGGCACCCGCCTTATCAACAATTAATTTTATATGTTCATTCCACTTCAAATCGTTCCGTACGCATACTCCCAGATATTTTACAGAAGTAACTGCTACCAGTGTTTATCCCGCTATCATATAATAATACAATAAAGGATCCTTCTTTCTATGTATTCTCAATACATTACATTTGTCTATGTTAAGGGTCAGTTGCCACTCCTTGCACCAAGTGCCTATACGCTGCAGATCTTCCTGCATTTCGCTGCAATTTTCTAATGCTGCAACGTCTCTGTATACTACCGCATCATCCGCGAAAAGCCGCATGGAACTTCCGACACTATCTACTAGGTCATTTATATATATTGTGAAAAGCAATGGTCCCATAACACTCCCCTGTGGTACGCAGAGTTTACTTTAACCTCTGTAAACATCTCTCCATTGAGAACAACATGCTGTGTTCTGTTCGCTAAAAACTCTTCAATCCAGCCACACAGCTGGTCTGATATTCCGTAGGCTCTTACTTTGATTATCAGTGACAGTGCGGAACTGTATCGAACGCCTTCCGGAAGTCAAGGAAAATTGCATCTACCTGGGAGCCTGTATCTAATATTTTCTGGGTCTCATGAACAAATAAAGCGAGTAGGGTCTCACACGATCGCTGTTGCCGGAATCCATGTTGATTCCTACAGAGTAGATTCTGGGTTTCCAGAAATGACATGAAAGGCGAGCAAAACACATGTTCTAAAATTCTACAACAGATCGATGTCAGAGATATAGGCATATAGTTCTGCGCATCTGCTCGACGACCCTTCTTGAAAACTGGGACTACTTGTGCTCTTTTCTAAGCATTTGGAACCTTCCGTTCGTCTCGAGAGACTTGCGGTACACGGCTGTTAGAAGGGGGGCAAGTTCTTTCGCGCACTCTCTGTAGAATCGAATTGGTATCCCGTCAGGTCCAGTGGACTTTCCTCTGTTGAGTGATTTCAGTTGCTTTTCTATTCCTTGGACACTTATTTCGATGTCAGCCATTTTTTCATTCGTGCGAAGATTTAGAGAAGGAGCTGCAGTGCGGTGTTCCTCTGTGAAACAGCTTTGGAAAAAGGTGTTTAGTATTTCAGCTTTACGCGTGTCATCCTCTGTTTCAATGCCATCATCATCCCAGAGTGTCTGGATATGTTGTTTCGATCCACTTACTGATTTAACGTAAGACCAGAACTTCCTAGGATTTTCTGTCAAGTCGGTACATAGAATTTTACTTTCGAATTCACTGAATGCTTCACGCATAGCTCTCCTTACGCTAACTTTTACATCGTTTAGCTTCTGTTTGGCTGAGAGGTTTTGGCTGCGTTTAAACTTGCAGTGAAGCTCTCTTTGCTTTTGCAGTTCTTTCCTAACTTTGTTGTTGAACCACGGTGGGTTTTTCCCGTCCCTCACAGTTTTACTCGGCACGTACCTGTCTAAAACGCATTTTACGATTGCCTTGAACTTTTTCCATAAACACTCAACATTGTCAGTGTCGGAACAGAAATTTTCGTTTTAATCCGTTAGGTAGTCTGAAACCTGCCTCCTATTACTCTGGCTAAACAGATAAACCTTTCTCCCTTTTTTTATATTCCTATTTACTTCCATATTCAGGGTCGCTGCAACGGCCTTATGATCACTGATTCCCTGTTCTGCGCTTACAGAGTTGAAAAGTTCGGGTCTGTTTGTTATCAGTAGGTCCAAGATGTTATCTCCACGAGTCGGTTCTCTGTTTAATTGCTCGAAGTAATTTTCGGATAGTGCACTCACTATAATGTCACTCGATGCTCTGACCCTACCACCCGTCCTAAACATCTGAGTGTCCCAGTCTATATCTGGTAAATTGAAATCTCCACCTAAGACTATAACATGGTGAGGAAATTTATGTGAAATGTATTCCAGGTTTTCTCTCAGTTGTTCTGCCACTAATGCTGCTGAGTCGGGAGGTCGGTAAAAGGAGCCAATTATTAACCTAGCTCGGTTGTTGAGTATAACCTCCGCCCATAATAATTCACAGGAAGTATCCACATCTATTTCACTACACGATAAACTACTACTAACAGCGACAAACACGCCACCACCGGTTGCATCTATCCTTTCTGTACACCGTCTGTGCCTTTGTAAAAATTTCGGCAGAATTTATCTCTGGCTTCAGCCAGCTTTCCGTACCTGTAACAATTTCAGCTTCGGTGCTTTCTATCAGCGCTTGAAGTTCCGGTACTTTACCAATGCAGCTTCGACAGTTTACAATTACAACACCGATTGCTACTTGGTCCCCGCATGTCGTGACTTTACCCCACACCCTTTGAGGCTGTTGCCCTTTCTGTACTTGCCCGAGGCCATCTAACCTAAAAAACCGGCCAGTCCACGCCACACGGCCTCTGCTACCCGTGTAGCCGACTGCTGGGTGTAGTGGACTCCTATCCCACCACTCTATGGCGCAAGTCGAGGAATCTGCAGCCCACACGGTCGCAGAACCGTCTCAGCCTCTGATTCAGACCCTCCACTCGGCTCTGTACCAAAGGTCCGCAGTTAGTCCTGTCGACGATGCTGCAGACGGTGAGCTCTGCTTTCATCCCGCTAGCGAGACTGGCAGTCTTAACCAAATCAGATAGCCGCCGGAAGCCAGAGAGGAATTCCTCCGATCCATAGCGACACACATCATTGGTGCCGACACGAGCGACCTCCTGCAGATGGGTGCACCCTGTACCCTTCATGGCATCCGGAAGGACCCTTTCCACATCTGGAATGACTCCCCCCAGTATGCACACGGAGTGCACATTGGTTTTCTTCCCCTGCCTTGCAGGATACTTTTGATCACGTAGTGTATACCACTGAATTTAATAGAAAAATTATATCATTGTACGATGTATAGTTTAGGATAAGCACTGTCATGTGTGAAAAACTGATTATTTTATACATGGTATTTCGATTTTTAAAGAAATGTGGTTGCGGTTACTGGTTTCATCAGACAACAGAAAAAATAGTAGACAATGCCATGATTAAAGTGCACCCACCTACACGCGAAATCCTGGTTTCTTCATGGCTACGAAGAAATTACGGGAATAATGATCGTTACGGAAAACGAGAACAGAAGGAGCATCTCAGTCGCTACTAGGGTGGTTTAATAAGTCTGGTAAACAAGCAAGAAAAAAATGTGTGTTTCGTAAACAACTCATTTTACTTTTCAACATAGTCTTCCCTGAAGGATATACACTTGGTCCAGAGATCCTCCAGCTTTTTCATCCCATCGCAAAAATAGTTTCTGTCAAAGTCGGCTAAATACTCATTGACTGCAACTGTCACGTCCTCATTGGATGAAAATGCATTCCAGCAAAACAAAGTTTCAAGTTAGGTAAAAGGAAGATGGCACTTGGGGCTAATGGTGGATAGGGTGGATGAAGAACCAATTCAAAGCTCAGTTCATGCACTTTCGCCATCATTATCGGTGATGTATAGGATGATGCATTATCCTGGTGAAAGAAAATTTTTCTGCATGCCAATCTTGATCTTCTTCCAGCCAACGGAAGCTTCAAACGCTTCAGAAATAATGCATAATAGGATCCGGTTATGGTTCTGCCTTTTTCCAAGTAATCTGTCACTATTGTTCCTTGTCCGCAGCTCGTGGTCGTGCGGTAGCGTTCTCGCTTCTCGCGTCCGGGTTTCCGGGTTCGATTCCCGGCGGGGTCAGGGATTTTCTCTGCCTCGTGATGACTGGGTGTTGTGTGATGTCCTTAGGTTAGTTAGGTTTAAGTAGTTCTAAGTTCTAGGGGACTGATGACCATAGATGTTAAGTCCCATAGTGCTCAGAGCCATTTGAACCATTTTTGAACCCTGTTAATCCCAAGAAACAATGGCCATCACCTTATTCAGTGACAAAATGGTCTTTACCTTCTTCGGTGCACTGTAATCTGCTATTGTCGATTGTCTTCACTGCCGTTTTGACTCTCGTGTATAAAAATGGATCCAGGTGTCATCAGCAGTCGCAAATCGGCGCAAAACGTTTTGCGAATTGAGATTAAATATCGCCAGACGTTGTGTTGAAATGTGCCGGATGCGCCTTTGGTCGACTGTGAGCAATCGCGGCACCCACCTTGAACACAGCTTCTCCATGTAGGATATTACGCACTTGTTCAGTTGAGATGCGTAAGTCTCAGCATTCTCTCAAATTTTTATTCGGCGATATTGTATTTCCACGTTATGGATTTGAGCAGTTGCTTCCTTGATGGTGACCTCAGTGGGGCGGCCGGACCGCGCTTCCCATTCGGTGCCAGTCCGACCACGTTTAAATTCATTAATCCAAAAGTAAATGGTCTTCAGTTATAGCGATGAATGCGTGTGAACTTTGTCGATATCTGTTTTGATTTGTGCGGCTGTCCAGCCCTTCAAATGAAAATGTTTAACAACTGCGCGCAACTCCGTTTTTTCCTTTTTCATTCGTGGTTGACACACTGAACAATTCAGACGGCTGTCAACAATGTACTGCACGCTGTACATTAGTGAAATTCTTCATACATGCGTTGCAATAATGAAGCTTACCGAACATGGAGGCGCAACAAAGATGTTACATTCTTTCGTGGATATTTACCAGACTTATCAAACCAGGCCGATCGCAACGGAGGACGAGAGCAGTAGCAGTTTGTCTGCCGCTAGCAGTTAGGTCCTTAGCTGCGGCAGGCCTCCAGCTGTTTGCTTGGTTCAAATGGCTCTGAGCACTATGGGACTTAACATCTGAGGTCATCAGTCCCCTAGAACTTAGAACTACTTAAACCTAACTAACATCACACACGTCCATGCCCGAGGCAGGATTCGAACCTGCGACCGCAGCGGTCGCGCGGTTCGAGACTGAAGCGACTAGAGCCGCTCGGTCACACCGGCCGGCAGCTGTTTGCTGTGCGCGCTCCTGTGCAGGCGAGAGGGCTGTGACAGAGACACGGGGACACACACTCACTTTGGCGGCACTCAAACCTCCGCTGTCTGTTGGGGTGGGGGCTGATGTAGGCTACCCGGCTACTTATCACGTTCATACTCTTTTATGATTTGAGACTCTCCATACCCGGACATCCCTGTGGAAATGGCTCTGAGCACTATGGGACTCAACTGCTGTGGTCATCAGTCCCCTAGAACTTAGAACTACTTAAACCTAACTAACCTAAGGACATCACGCACATCCATGCCCGAGGCAGGATTCGAACCTGCGACCGTAGCAGTCGCACGGTTCCGGACTGCGCGCCTAGAACCGCGAGACCACCGCGGCCCGGACATCCCTGTGTAAAGTATAAATGACCACTAGATGTCATGAGAGACGAATCCACCAGTACAAATGGGGCGATGAGTATTGCGTTGTCAGTAGAGAAGCAGTAACATCAGAATTTGTAGAGCTGTGCCATCGAACGTAGACTGCAGTCCGATTAAAATTACTTGATGGTTGACACTGCACGCCCTGGAGTTGGTCGGTTCACACTGTGCGGTTTTTTCTCTTGTGTTTGGATCCTGGATCTGGCCTTTTTATTTCGTATTTCATCACACAAACACACACACACACACACACACACACACACACACACACACACACACACACACACACACACAGCGCGCGCGCGCACGCACGCACGCAACGATGCTAACTATACATGTTTCATTCACAGCACTAACAAAGAATTACTGGAGTCTTCCGAACTGGACGGTATTCGTTGTCACGTTTACAGTTATAATCACAGATTCAAATGGTTCAAATGGCTCTGAGCACTATGGGACTTAAGATCTATGGTCAACAGTCCCCTAGAACTTAGAACTACTTAAACCTAACTAACCTAAGGACATCACACAACACCCAGTCATCACGAGGCAGAGAAAATCCCTGACCCCGCCGGGAATCGAACCCGGGAACCCGGGCGTGGGAAGCGAGAACGCTACCGCACGACCAAGAGCTGCGGACAATCACAGATTTATGGAGGTATTTTCCGTCTATGCATGTAATTCAAGGCAGTTTGTTTGTTGCCATATGCGTTTCGCTTCTTTTATTTGTGAAGCATCTTCATTGCCCTGTTTCAACACATCGCTTGCATCACTTGTGGGTGAAAGAGTTCCAGAAATCGGAAAACTGGAGCATGGAGGCTAATGAACACGTCTCCAGGACTAACAGCGCTGGAAATCGTAAGTAACACCGAACGTTAATTTCACGTCACGAAATTTGTGCTTCAAAAGTTGATTCCAACCTGAAAAATAACAGAAAAAGATAACATAATGTAACGCACTAACATATTGAAACTACCACTTAATAATTTATCAAATGTGTAAGAAGGAACGTATTACAGGCCACTCAAAATGCTTCTCAAGTAAAAGGAGCGAAACGCGTATGGCAATAAACAAACTAACCTAAATTAGTTGCATAGGCGGAACACACATCCATGAATTTTTAATCATATAAGGACCGTCGGAAAACAGAAAAAATGACTATAATCACAGATATCAACTTACATAAGTTCTGCGCGACATCGTTGTTACTGCCGATACAAGAGTCATAAATGTAAAACTTTCACACAGCGTAGTGTTTTCATTCTAAACCTAATGAAAAGACTTTCGTTATTATTTATATTCAGTTAGCTGATTTTATTTTTTCACACTGCTGACACGATCGAAAATGCAGTTCAGATTCTGCACAAAATACCAAAAGGTTTTGCAATGAACACGCTTGAGGAATTAGAAATTTATATGTACCCGAGAAAATATCCACAGGAAATATTGAACGGACATACAGAATTTAGACACAAACACTTCCTTAAAAACTTTATTGAACTTTTAGAACACGAAAATGGATACATCGAAAGTAACATATGCAACAACCAAAGATAATCGTAACAAATTTTAGTTAGTAAAATAATATCGCTGTTCATCTGCACAATCTTTGTAAACATATAGCGTCGTAATAGTGGAACTGTCAAACTGCTGTCACGTCGTAATTAACATATAATTTTAACACCTTGACAACAACATTTACGATCTTATTAAAGCAGTGACAGTTACAAGACAGCTACTTTAATATGAATGACATTGACATCCATACCTGTTCTCACCAAAATTGTAATTGCAGATACTTGAAAATGCCGATAAAGCCAAAACAGTCTGTCGTAATTGTAAATAAAGATTACTCATTATAAGCAGCTATTTGGTGTATCTACTGTAACAACCATTGTTTTTTAGCGTTGAAACTAAGATTTTTCTGTCTTGAGTTAGCACGTAGAAGTTTGCTTTAATCACCGTGAAGAAAGCTACCGTGATTTGACTTCTGCCGCTGATTGTTGACCGTAGATTTTTCAGATACATTGCACATGACGAGATAATGATTAGGTTAGGACACGAGTTTAAATTCAGGACTACAAAACGTGTCGTCTGCCGCAGTTCAGTCATTGGCAACTGAAAATCAGCTGTCGACAGAGCCTCTCGCATTTCCGTCGTACCTCGCGGCGGCTCTGACATTGCTCCGCATTTCACATTAACACCATTTGTGAAGAGACCTGTCGTGTCCGTGTGTCGCCTGTAACAGGGCGATAGCCGGCAGCGACACTATAGCGGCCAGTGGCTGACGTCAGCTGTCAAGTAATTTTAATCGGACTGAAGTCATTGGGTGTCACCTGTGTAACAGAACCATGAGGGACATTTCAACCGTTCCGTCGGTAATGTGACTGTGAAATGGAAACGTGAAGGAACAAACATCCATAAATCGAGAAAAAGCAGACATGTACCGACGGACAAGGGCCGTGAGGCATACAGAAAAGTCGTTGAAAAAGTCGCATGAAATCACTGGAAGGAATCACTCGTGATGTCCAAAGTGCTACCAGCAGTCGATTTAGCACAGGCACTGTGTGTATGAAGTTAAAAGGATTGGGGCTGAATGGTCGAGCGGCTGCTTATAAGCCACAAAATTCTGCAGTCATTCCTAAGCGACGCATTAAGTGGGGTCAAGGGCGGCGCCACGGGACCGTAGTGACTGGAGGCCTGGGGTGATTAATCACGCTGTACCTTGTAGCAATCTGATGGAAGGGTTTGGGTATCAGGAATGGCTGGAGAACGGTACCTGTCATCATGTGTAATATCAACAGTGAAATATGTGAAGTTGGTGTTACGGTATGGAGGTGTCTTTCGTGGATAGGGTGTGTGGTCCCTTCACTGCGCTCAGGAAAGCGTTAAATGCGGTAGGATGTGAACACATTTTAAAACATTGCTTACTGCGTTCTGTAGAGGAACAGTTCGGGGACGCTGACTGTTTGCCGTGAAGCAGCCTCAGTGAGGCAGTGGTTTGTGGACATAAATATTCCTGAAATGGACTGATCTCCCCAGAGTCGTGACTTGAACCCACCAGAGCACACCTTTGGTGCACGTCGTCTTCGCTCCAGACCCCAGCATCCAACGTCATTACATTTTCTGTGTTTGGTTCTTGAGGACGTTTGGATTACCACTCCTCCACAGATATTAAGACACCTCATCTAATGTAACTCCAGCAGTTTTCACGTCGCGACAATGACGAAGCATGGACATATGCGATATTGATATCCACCAACAGGTGCCCAGATGCCTTTTGTCAGATAGTGTACGTCGTTTTCGATGTCGATGGTATCGATACTAGGAGGAACAGGTGACGCTATTTAAAGAGATATATTGGCCTCATCGTCCCCAGATGACGCCTCGGCACAAAACTGCGCAATAAGTTTCTTTCCAGCTGTATACCCATCCACCTGGGGCCTTCAGAGAAAGGCTTAAGACACTAAGCTCGCCATGTTGGTTCTTTGTTACCTCAACCTGTTTTGGCCTGTTGGATAATGAAAACCGTCTACAAATAAATGCCTGAAACCATTTCCTAGACGGAAAATGGTCTTCACTACGAGGATACCGGTTAAGAACTGCCGCAGACCTCATATTTGAATTAAATTAATGAGAATTAGACATATTATAAGTGTGAATAATGAAATAACTGTAATATAAGAGTAAGGCACTCGCTGTAGTCGACGACAACATCCATACATTTCATTTCAACCACAGTTCACCGAGGTGTCTTCTAGTTAGGCAACTTCTTGCTCCTGTCACGAAAACCAGTCGCGGTTCTACATGCATATCAACATCTGTAGTCTGCAGACGACTGTGAATTGCATCACAGGGGGTATTTTGCTGTTCCATTCGCGTACGGAGCGCGGAAAGAATGATTGCTTAAATGCGAGGGTAATCCCAAAAGTAAGGTCACCTATATTTTTTATAAGTACATAGAACTGTTTCTTTCTACAATTGTTTACATCAGTTTACAGCTTGAACATTTAGCTATTTTTCGACATAATCACCATTTCTGTCAATGCATTTTTGTAGACGCTGTGGCAGTTTTTGTATGCCCATGTCATACCAGCTCAGAAAGTTATGAACCTCTTCTTTCACCACCCAAGTTTCGTCACCCGTGACAGTTGAGTCCAGAAAGTTGTCCTGTTCGGCTGCAAGGCCGTGAACAAATGAGAGGGGCAGTGGTTTGTGGACATAAATATTCCTGAAATGGACTGATCTCCCCAGAGTCCTGACTTGAACCCACCAGAGCACACCTTTGGTGCACGTCGTCTTCGCTCCAGACCCCAGCATCCAACGCATCCCGCATGTAGTCCTCGGTCAGCATGCGTGGCACCCATGCTGTGCACACCTTTCGGTAGTTCAATGATTCCGTTAAAATTCTGTGAGCGGTGCTTCGGGAAACCTCAGGAACCAACGTGCAGAGATCATCCAGGGTGATCCGCCGATCTTCACGCATACTCTTCTCAACCTTCAGCACTGTCTCCTCAGAAATTGACGGTCTCCCACTCCTTTGTTCGTCGTGAATTTCGGTCCGACCAGCTGCAAACTCTCTACAGGACTTAGGAACATTTTTAACATCCATGCACGACTCACCACACACTTCCGTCAATGGGCGATGGATTTCAATCGACGCAGTGCCCTTTGCGTTCAAAAACCAAATAACTGCGCGCAGTTCGCACTTGGCGGTAACATCCAACGGGAGATCCATTCGCAACGGCTGCCAAGCCAAGACTGAGCGCCTCAGCGCGGCGTTCGCATGTTTACACACAGCGCGTGAAGCACTCTTCATAACAGTGTGACCAACTGCCACACAAACAGAGTTCTGTACTTATAAAAAAAATAGACCTTACTTTTGGATTACCCTCGTATCTATTCTCTCGCAGTGATTAATCTAATGTTGTCCCTGGGATCCCTACGAGAGCGGTGCGTAAAGGTTGGAATATATTCCTAGATTCATCACCTGAAGTAGGTTATTGGAATTTAACCACGTACGCTTTCACGGGATAATTTGCGTCTGTTTTCAATCGTTAGCCACTTCAGTTCTTTTAGCTTGTCAAACATTGCCTACTATGTTACTTGTTGCAGGATTTTCATCATATTGAAATTATGCTTTATTAATTGCTCTGTGAAATATGAAACTTCGTTAACTCTTAAAAGTACTGGTATACTGAATATCATATTTTTTAAAATAAAACTAGTCCCATCGATCCCAGACTGGATTTATGCCACAGTAGACTTGGCGAAAAGCACGGACTTAAGCGATTCTCGAATGGGACGAGGACGTGGAAATTGACACATTTTATAACATTACAACGTGTCCACTTTGTCAAACGTTCCCAAACTTGAAAAGCAGAATGCGACACTTCAAATTTTTCATTCATGGAAAGGGACGTGGCCAATGGAAAGCGTGGTTGTTTTTCACGTCACAAGCAGAACTTAAGAAACGCCATATTGGGCAATATTGTTTATAGTTGAAGCCTGTATTTGGTGGTCTTTATATTATAACGTAGGCACTACGAATATATGCTGTTTTAAAGCGCTGGCACACTGAGAACCTCTCGAGAAAGCTTCGTTTTTGGTACGACTTGTAGTTAAATCTTAGGTAAGTACATAATGGCATTTAAAGACTTCAAGTCATTGCAAAATGAAAGATAAGTATTCATACAAAACTGCTGACTATAGCGTAGTAGATAGCGGTGTGCGTTAGGATGTCGAAGCGTGCTCATCTAATTTCTGCAAATGTTTCTTATTCTTTTTCCCGTTTTCTAAATGAATGTGGGACTTACTTATTAATTAAATAGAAGAATGTTCTGGAATGTTCGACTTCAGTCATAAACAAGAGCGCTCTCCGTTCAGGGCTGAGTGTGTTCGAGTTTGTGGCGCCAGGGAACATGGATCAATGTACTACAAAAATGGTGTCTTCGCCAGTGGCTGATGCTTCTCCGTTCTTTAATTTGTACACTACAGACAGAATAGTGGATTTAGCATGTCGACAACGGGGCAAATTAACGTTTTAATCAAAGACAGAATACTCCATCTCTTTGGTTTTAATAAACATTTTTAAAGAGGAGCAGTGTTTTTACAGTGTTAACAGTAACAATTACCACAATAAGTATTGCCGAGCCGAGGCGCTTTCCCACGTATCTGGGATTTATGACTCCCAAGGGAAGCCAACGCAAAATTTTAAATATGTGCAGAAATTCGTTGCTCAGTCCGTCGACGTGTCCACAATTTCTTCGCGATTTTCTCCGCTCATCTAAGACTGTCTTTAACTCAACTAATATAGCTAACATGCGCACGCCTATTTTGGTAAACAGTGTGGTTTGCGCACCAGATATAGCTGATAACTGCTGCTGGAGAAAGTTGTGAATCTGAGGGACATGTTCCGTGTGACGTACCAGCTCATTTCTGAACGTGCACCAACTATGTTTGGCATGTTTCACGATGCGTAGCACGTCCCACCTGAGGACGGGTTCAGTACACTTGCACATAACTTTCAAAGAAATGATACTCACCCATCATATGAAGAGTGAAGCCAAGACAGCCTGTTTTGTGTTCAATATTTCTTTTTGAAATGCTCGGAATATTTTTATTAGCGATATGAGTCTCTACACTGGAGGTGGAGACATTGTGGAGCTTCCAAAAAATTGAAGTTGTTAACACAAATAAGATGTTTACATCAATCTAAAAGACTTCTTCCCGAACTAATGGAGACGCTAAAGCATAAAGTTAACACGTTGTTTTAGAGCTACCCTTTATGGCCTGCACTGAAGCAAACGTTCATGGCTACTTCGCTTCATGGCATCTTACACCAAAGCCATCATATCAGGCAGTATAAAAGTAATGAGTAATTAAAAACGATTATAACATTTGCGTGTCGTGCAGGTTATTAAATTAAGCTGCGTTTACGATGTCGGCATATTTATAACTCAATCTTTGAAACAAAATTTGGGGGCCATTCCAGCAGACGATCGTAAAGGAAATGCGCGGTGTGAAGCCTTAGTACTCTTGGTTGAGGCCTAGGCATAAAAGCAAGTAGATTACGTTACTTAAAGACTTAAAATGCACCGCCTGACAAAAATGGCGTGCACCCAGAAAACATCGTTCGAAGTCAAAGTAGCTTCGTATACGTGCACACAATCGGCGGGAACGTAAGAAAGAGAGGTATTCGGAAAGCAAGGCACGATCGGGCGCGAAATGGAAGCCACAGCTAAAATCCGATGAAGCTTTGCACAGATTTATTGAGCAGTATCTCTAGTATGCCTGTCGACCGCGACATGTTGCTCTTTTTAGTGAGAAGGTAAAGATCCTTAGATCAATAGTGCCTGCTGCCAAGTATGAGGGCCAGGTGAGAGATTTCGCCTGATGTCATGCAGCCTGCATAACATAACTATCGTGCGTTCGCCTCTTCATGACAATTCTCGGTTACACTCTGCAGCGGCAATGAAGATGCTCCTGCAACGTTTTCGGCGGCAAGTGTTTGATCACCCACATTCCAGACAGTAATTGGCTCCTCCTGAAGTTCAGCTATGGTCACATGAACCACTGGCTATGAAGACAACATTTTGGCACAGACAACAACATGCAGACCAGCGTTGGAAATTGTCAGAAACCACAGGTCTTCGGTGACGAGGATATTGGAAAGCTGGTACAACACTACGACAAATGTCCAAATCTGAGCGGTGATTATCTAAGGAAGGAGCTGGAAGGTGTAGTTAACTGTCGCAAATAAAACATTTTTGCAACAATCGGACCTTACTTCCCGAATGGCTCTCGTTATTAGAGGTGCAATTCTCTGTGGCAGGTAGAACTGCCAGCACAGTGCATTAGTATTGTTATCTGTTGTTACCAGTCCTGGTAGGACATTTAAGGGACATGGAACGTAAGATGTTGCGTGATTACTGGGGACACGGAGATGCCACCTACTTGTCTGATGATGATGTTTCGTTTGTGGGGCGCTTGTACAAATTCCCAACCTTTGCTCAGTCCAATCTCGCCACTTTCATGAATGATGATGGAATGAAGAGGACAACACAAACACCCAGTCATCTCGAGGAAGATGAAAATCACAGACCCCACTGGGACTACTTGTGTGAGACAGAGTTATCAGCACATGGCACTGTTTGAGAGGGGCCCCATTGTGCCTTGCCATTTGGCTAGCTGGTCGAACCGTGCAAATCTGTGGGGCACTGACATGTGACAGTGGTCCGATGCTAAAGTGTGTGGGAACGTGAGGGCAGGCCTACTCGCCGTCAAGATTCTGATCAACCACACCTGACCGCCACAAGGAAGGATCGCTGCGTTGTGCTCCAGCCAGATCGTAACCCTCTCGACATTTGTGCCTCCCATTCGACAACAACTAACAGATTCCCTGCGACATTCTGTGTCATACCGTACGTTAGTCGCAGACTTGCAGCAACCAGACTAGGAAATTACTCTACCTTGCGTTAGCTGACGTTGATATCACAACAAATACGGCTGCGTTTTAAGTGATGCCGGTAATGAATGGCGTCGCAACGGGGAAGCATGGACGGGTAATGAATGGCGTTTTCAGCAGTGAGTCGAGATTCTGCGCCAGCCTGGGTGGCAGTCGTCAGCAAGTATGGCAGCGACATGGGAAGAAGTCCCATTGTTCCAACGTTTTGCAGAGGCACTGCGTTGATCCACCTTTCGTCATGGTGTGAGCAGCCAGTGAGTACGATTTCAGGTCACGGAAGGTAGTGATTGAGGGAGCCTGCCGGGACAGCGAATGGGGCGGCGGTTGGATTATATCTATTCGTCGCCGAGCGATGGAGAACATACTGACCATAATTTCTAGTCTACAACTCCACGTTATTCTTGTGCTCACTCAGCGGGATCAGACACTATGGCTATAAACAAAAGTTTTGAGTTCGAACTGCTTACTAACTATAGTAAAAGTTCACATGCACAAACAAAATAATATTCTTGATAATAATAGTGATGTCCCTATCAGAAACAGCACTATTAGGAGTTCAGAAGCGATCTCTGCGGTAAGTTCCAAGTAAAATTGTCTTCTAACCACCAAAGGTACTTGCCCGCCACGAAAGTGGAAAATAATCTCGCCACTTGCCACGCGGTTTTGTCAACATTACGGGCGGCACACAAACAATTACTTTGGTGGAAGCTAAGCGATCCAGGACGGGGTACAGTTCTCGCTAGTTCACTTCCCACTTTTACCGAAAACATGCGTTTGGTAGGTGCCTACCATTGACGTCATCCGAGGCACAGCGTACGCCGGCGTATGACTGACGCGGGCAGATTGATAGCTCGGCGCGGAGTCTCTCTTCTACTGTCTCCCTTTGCGTATTGATATGCGGGCGCAGCGGACCGCCGAACGGAACACCTGCAATCAACCGCTGTAGGCGCCGGCAGAAGCATCTAAATGACCACTTTCTCGGACACTTGTTATATAACAACTCTGTCGTGCAATAATCTTCATAATTTTTGTGTAATTAATGTTGCGTTTGCTTCAGTTGCTGAAGAAGTTTGAGCTCGACTGCATTTAAACTTTTCTGGCTATAATTTTTAGACCGGAACCGACAGCAGAACATGACCTCAGAACTACCTCTTTAAGAGTCCTTGTATTGATTGTTATTTACACTAAAGTCTTGAAACTTGGTACAGTTGTGCTATTTAATGAATGTAATCGGGTGCTGTAATTAGAACTTTCTATCATACGAATCTTCATCTTTCTGAGTCTAATATTTAACGCCTACAATTTTTCGTAAGAGCGCCGATTTTGACCTAAATATTTAACTGATCCAGTTGAGACTTGTAACTTTTGACTGTGACATGCATTTGAAAATTGTGAACAATTTTTAGGTTTCTAGTTGCATTATTTAGCACCACTTATTTTTTCTTAAAATAATATATTCAACGAAACATATTCATTAGATCATTCTGCGACTCAGTATATTAACGTTAATATACTGAAGTACACACTGACAAAGTTTCGGAAAGCTACTTCAGTTTTTAGTTTCACCCTTAAGCCTTGTTTAAACGACGAAATTGGGTTGCGCCACTCGTTGCGTGGAATGAGTTGCACGCAAATGGTTTCATATTTGATTGCAGACACGGCGAAACCAGTATATACTTCAGTTTCGTCATTTTGTTGGTTCCTGAGTCGTGCCTGAAATGGAAGTTTTGGCAGCTGCACGTCGCACGAGTTGTGATGGAGTTAAAGCTTGTTGAGTGCAATCACGGCATAAAAAAAAAGAAACATGTTTCGATTCGTGACTGGATGAAGAAAAGACGTCAGCTCGATTGCTCAGCATCCTTGCTGAAATAATAAGTAATGGAAGACACAAGAAGTTCTTTTAATTATCTTAGGAAGTCAACACCAGAATTGTTAACGTTTCTTCTAAATAGAGTTAATTATGCGATAAGGAATAAAGATATTGTAATGCATGAAGCACTGTCGCCAGAACTGCAATTTCATATCACAATGCATGCATTACAATCGAGAACACTCGGCATTCTATAAGATGCGGTTTCTGTTGGTGATGACACTTTTTCATTAACACCGATAATTAAATTAACATTAACAGTGACAATTATTATTATTGACAGCAGTAATTATTCCAAGCAGGCCGCATTAAGAAGAGAATGGTTGGCAAACTTCTCTCTTGGAGATCGATCTGTACAGTGGCAATATTTCAAAATTTAAACATGTGTCAATGGGGAGCACTGCTGCGACATGTTAAATAGATGAATATTGAATAAAATCTGTAGCTTCTTGATTTGGGCAGCCTTCCCTCCTGTCTACAATATTCCTTAAAAAAGGATTGAGCCAACTCGAACGTGGTATTTTAGTCTTGTAGTCAAGAGCATTTCTACAGCTAGAATTACATTTGCTTGTATTTTTGTTAATTCGGTTGTATATGTGCTCCTAATTCAATAAATTTTGCCCTGAAGCTCAGATATTGTCAAACTATCTATGTTCTGATCGCACATGAAGGTCTCAGGAGTAGCACTGTATTGCTTATTTTTTGTAAACAGCATCACTGAAAATCCACAAACACCTATGCAAAGCGCATCTATCCAAAAAGTGAACATTATTCTAAGTTCGCCACTTCATATTTCAGTTTGTCTACAATCTACGAACACACATAATCTCAAAATCCGTGCAATTAGTGTCGCCAAAGTTGGAACACGCCGAAACTGTTTAGTTTCACCGACGAGTTGCTCAAACGCATGGCGCGCATGCGCAGTGGCCGGTAGCGCGGTTGCCTGTAACCTAGTGTTGTGTAAACTAGGCTTTAGATTATGGCGCAATACTCTGTATGCTAGCGCAGGCGCGTTACGATGACGTGAAGCTAGTAGCAGTCAACTGGGGTAAGTCCCGGCACACTCGCTCGCCTCTGTATCTCTCACAATGATGCAGTGCTTGTTTCGCCACAAGCGGGACTTCGTGGAGGTTCAGAGTCCTCATGTGTTAGCTCTCATGCGACAGTACAGTGATGCCGCTTTTCAGAAGGAAAATCCTCGTCCACACTTGGTACGTATCTAGTGTCTGCGTGATGATGAGGTTCTCCTGAGGCCAGAAGATCCATAATTTGTCCACAACAGAACCTGTATGGAACCAGCTCGGAAGTGAACTGTGTCTCATTACCAGTACCCAGGATGTCATGTACGACTTACAACGGTTATGGGCTATCTTGCCTCAGGAAAGGGCACGTCAGCTTTATGACACCTTTCCCAACTGGTTGAGTGCATGCATACAGGACAGAGGGGATATAACGTCGTACTGATGATTCGGCTGATACCACCAAGTTCATTACAAGCTTGATTTGGTTTTCTAATCACTGCAATAATATCACATACTCCATCAGCGCGTGAAGCTTCATTTCGTTACCCGCTCAACTTCTGCGTGCTTCACTTTACTTTTTTTTTTTTTTAGGCAGAGTATAATCCGTGAGAAACGTGCAAGTATCTAAATATCTGTCGCCATGAGTACTGCGAGGTGTTAGGTTTACAGGATTTAAGATGATTCTGAACTGCTCTCGGGTATTCCACCCTATAGAGGCAGTCAGATGTAACGATATTTTGGCAGGTGACTTGTGCATTGGACGTCAAACTGCGGCCCGCGGGCCACATGCGGCCCGAATCAAGTTTTCGTAGGGCCCGTGGTTCTCAGCTGTATGCTATAATAATATGTATCCAGCAACTAATAGCAGAATCCTAATAGGTCAACTGACGTTAAGGGCTTTTTAAGAGTGTAGGTTTCCCGCTCAGTAACAAACAAAAATACGCAAAGAGAGAATAATATTAATTTTAATTAACGTTGGGGAATTCGGCTGTGAGCTAAGTAAAGTTGGCCGCTTATCTCATGGCCGAGAGATACGTAATGCAACCGCTGCAGGGTTGGAGAATGCGAGAGGGGGAATGCCTTATTAGAGGAAATGTATTCGCAGTTATGAATATGAACCACCTTCGGCTGTATACTGGAATCCCGACAGTCAAAATTTTTGCCGGGTCGCGATTCAAATCTGCATTGCCCAATTTACGTGAGCGGTTGCCTTAACCGCTTCGGCGATTGGAGCACGAATCTCGAGCAGACTCAAACGTCCATATGTCTTCGTCCAGGCGTCACAACCTGCTCTCGTACGTTACGTGTATTCCCGTCCGGGAAGGGTATGTTTATTGAGACTTGAGGGCCTGGTATTGGCAAATAAATACGAATAGCCTCTGTTATTAAGAAGTACGATGCAATGTTCATCTTAATAACACAGGCACTGCTATTTCGTATTCGAATGTTGCATTGTTTGTCTTCCAGCAACGATAACTCACAGGCATATGACACTCGTACCGATCAGTTGCTACATTTTCTATCTGGTGCCCTCGTTTGCAACCCCAGAATATCTAATGCCGCCCTATGTTTATTTATTTATTCATTCGCTTCTTTCGAAAACTTTGACAGTAATCTGCTATTCACACTTCAGTAAAAGAGAGTTTTCAAACATAGAGTAATAGAAAACTATAGTGTTTCAGAAGACGTGGTAGCATGTTTCTGATTTCTTCGGAATTTTTGTAAATTGTCTGCGTGTCCCCCATAAATATCCAAGCTGCCCTCCCACCCTCCATCACAACCACATGGGGTTGCGCCTGCTCCTCCCTTTCATCTTGGAAACCACTGGTATAAATTTTGACACAGAATTACCAAGGATTTGCGAATGCTCATTATACAGGGTGTTACAAAAAGGTACGGCCAAACTTTCAGGAAACATTCCTCACACACAAAGAAAGAAAATATGTTATGTGGACATGCGTCCGGAAACGCTTACTTTCCATGTTAGAGCTCATTTTATTACTTCTCTTTAAATCACATTAATCATGGAATGGAAACACGCATCAACAGAACGTACCAGCGTGACTTCAAACACTTTGTTACAGGAAATGTTCAAAATGTCCTCCGTTAGCGAGGATACATGCATCCACCCTCCGTCGCATGGCATCCCTGATGCGCTGATGCAGCCCTGGAGAATGGCGTATTGTATCACAGCCGTCCACAATACGAGCACGAAGAGTTTCTATATTTGGTACCGGGGTTGCGTAGACAAGAGCTTTCAAATGCCCCCATAAATGAAAGTCAAGAGGGTTGAGGTCAGGAGAGCGTGGAGGCCATGGAATTGGTCCGCCTCTACCAATCCATCGGTCATCGAATCTGTTGTTGAGAAGCGTACGAACACTTCGACTGAAATGTGCAGGAGCTCCATCGTGCATGAACAACATGTTGTGTCGTACTTGTAAAGGCACATGTTCTAGCAGCACAGGTAGAGTATCCCGTATGAAATCATGATAACGTGCTCCATTGAGCGTAGGTGACTGACGAAACTAAAATGAGCTCTGACATGGAAATTAAACGTTTCCGGACACATGTCCACATAACATCTTTTCTTTATTTGTGTGTGAGGGATGTTTCCTGAAAGTTTGGCCGTACCTTTTTGTAACATCCTGTAGAGACAGTCATCTTCAAATGCGGTACCCATTTGGCGCGAAGAGCAATTAATTAAGGATGTTGTAATAGAACGCAGTGAGGAGAAGGAAAATGACATTCAAAACATTTGGGAAGCATTTGTGATCATGTCTAATAGTGCATAATGCATTTAAATATAAGTACAATTACTACTATTAATCAGTTAGTCATCTCCTAACAACATAGACTACATAACAACACTTCATCAGGCAATTACAGTGCCACAACTTGGTTTCTGAGGGTGGTGAAAGTCTGAAACAGAGATCAGTCCACACAAAGTGTACCGAATGTTTGCGACTTTGGACGATCGATTCTTGTTGTAGGTCCAATTTATCACGCCCTCTCTACAGCTAGTCTATTGGAGGGTTATAACATACTAATTTATATAGCTTATCAATCGGATATAATATCAATAGTTACGCGGCACGAGGTGCCTACCCACAAACTCAGTATTTGCTCTTGGGCTGTCCGACGACCCCTGGATTAAAGCGTAGGCTTCGTTCCGGATACAGCGGTGTTGAAATTCCCGTCTTGTCAACCTCATTATGTTTTCCGCCATTTCCTTAAGATCACTGAAGTGGAAAGCCGGGATTGCCTTTACAACACGCTGCGCCCATTTTCTGCCCTGTCTTTCTCCATCTCAGCTCTCGTCCATCTACAATAACATCTATAGACGAGTCGCAACAGCCGGCTGCTGTGGCCGAGCGGTTCTAGGCGCTTCAGTCCGGAATCGCGCTGCTGCTACGGTCGCAGATTTGAATCCTGCGTCGGGCATGGATGTTTGAGATGCCCTTAGGTTAGTTAGGTTTAAGTAGTTCTAAGTCTAGGGGACAGATGACCTCAGATGTTAAGTCCTATAGTGCTTAGAGCCATTTGAAGCATTTGAACGAGTCGCAACACATTTTTTTCTTAATTTTCGCAAATCTATTATCAGAAATATGCTTCGTGAAACTGTCTTAGTCACTCTTGACCGAAGGCAGGTGACTGAGAGGACAGTAGTGCGAATCTAGATAGTGATGCTCATTTTCACTGTCGATGTTTTGGATATATCGGACGCTAGCGCAAGCTGTTGTTGAGTACTGCTTGAGTGTTTGGGATGCGTACCAGTTCGGATAAAGGAAGACCCGGAGATGGTTCGTGAACTCAAATGGGAATCCCTGGAGGGAAGGCGTTATTCTTTTCGAGGAACATTATTGAGAAAATTTAGAAAACCGGCATTTGAAGATGACTGCAGGACGATTCTGTTGCCCCCAAAATACCTTGCGCGTAAGGACTACGAAGAGAAGATACGAGAAATTACGGCTTATACGGATGCATATAGACAGTCATTTTTCCCTCTTTCTATTTGCGAGTATACAGGAAAGGAAATGAGTAGCAATGGTACTCTCCGCCACGCACCAAAAGGTAGATTGCCGAGTATCGATGTAGAGGTAGATGTAGATGGTACGCGATAAGAACAATTGCATGTCATTGGTTTTTTCATCAGTCTTCTGACGAAGTAACTTCAGTTGTCTCGGAAACTTCAGCTTTCCGGGGCAACGCTTACTGTAAACTGTTTGATTCTATTATTTTATCAGTTTTCGCTACTAATTTTGATACACCCTGTGTTTGGTAAAACTTCAAGTACCCTCTGCCATATGCCTATAAAGACTCTCAGACTAGACAATGACGTCGGGAAATATTTTCTTGTTTCGTTGCTGATGCTTCATCTGGCACACTTTGTCCAAATAAGTGATATAGTGTCAAAATGAAATAACGAAAAAGCTTAAATCGAGAAACTAAACCAGATAATCGTACACACCAAAATGTTATTGAAAGTGGCGTCCCAAATGGAGCTTCCGAGGTACGGACAAGCCCTCGCTGCTGTTGGAGGCGAAGAGAAAAGGGTACGAGCCTAGAAGTGTGGGTAATCCGCTCCCAGAAACCGAGAAACTGCCGCCTAAATGGTGACCCTTTAATCCTGTTCTCGGGAAGGGATAAAGGACGAAAGGTCTGTCTCCTCCTCGGTGTTTAAACCTCCTCTCCCACCGGGAAGCCAACAGCGGCCAGTTTTGCGGGTTGCAGGAGCTTTAAATGTTCGTCTGTTTCTTCACGAGGGAAGTGAACCTCTCTGCGGAGTTAGCGTCGACAGCATCGCCACTAACACTGTACATATGGGATAGTGCCGGCCTTGCTGTGTCATTCTGATTTAAAATTAAAAGACCGCACGTTAACGGATTCAATGCGATCAGAAGTTGTTAAGAGAAGCACCTGGATTCCGTAGCAGATGTCACATTAGCCTGACGCTTCTTTTATATAGTGTTTCATAGTCTTCTTCTATTTAATAGCTTGTCATGCCCACGCAATTTTTAAAATTCTTCGATACACCAGCTTTCAAATACTCATAGATATTTCTTTCCCGGATTTGTTTTCAGGAACTTTCTCATTTTCCTGTCAATACAGGGTGAACAGTAATAAAATCAACAAACTGCAGGAACGGGTTCCTGACTGGAAATAGAGGGAAAAAGTCCTATGAACTTGTGTCCAGAAATGAACCGTGTACGTTCAAAGACCACAAATCATCCCAGAAAACACTACAGAGCTGCATCGCACCCGTGTCACGACAGACTAATAAAGTCATCAGAAGATCAAAAAAAACGGCAAAACGATTTATAAAAGATATCTGAATGGTACAAAAATTGACAGTTGCCTCTAAATAACGAAAAGTGTGAGGTCATCCACATGAGTGCTAAAAGGAATTCGTTAAACTTCGGTTACATAATAAATCAGTCAAATCTAAAGGCCGCAAATTAAACTAAATGCATAGGAATTACAATTACGAACAACTTAAATTGGAAGGAACATATAGAAAATGTTGTGGGGAAGGCTAACCAAAGTCTGTGTTTTATTGGCATGACACTTAGAAAATGTAACATATCTGCTAAGGAGACTGCCTACACTACGCTTGTCCGTCCTCTTTTAGAATACTGCTGCGCGGGCGCCTGGGGGGTCCTTACCAGATAGGATTGACGAAATACACCGAAGAAGTTCAAAGAAGGACAGCACGTTTTGTATTATCGCGAAATATGGGAGAGAGTGTCACTGAAATGATACAGGATTTGGGCTGTCCATCACTAAAACAAAGGGGTTTTTAGTTGCTGCAGAATCTTCTCATAAGATTTTAATCACCAATTTTCTCCTCCGAATGCGAAAATATTTTGTTTACACCGACCTACATAGGAAGAAACAATCACCACGAGAAAATAAGGGAAATCAGAGCTCTTACGGAAAGATATAGGTGTTCGTTCTTTCCGCGCGCAATACGAGATTGGAATAATAGAGAATTGTGAAGGTGGTTCCATGAACCCTCTGCCAGGCACTTAAATGTGATTTACAGAGTATCCATGTAGATGTAGAGGTTTATAGTGGCCTCTGTGGGACGCGACGCAAGCGTTCACACGTCGCATCATGGATCTCTCTTTCTCTTTCGCACGTTCGGCCCTCTCTCCGAGTAGCGTCGCAGGGGTTGTGAGCACGGTCTTGAAGGATCTGCGTATCAGGAAATGTTTCAGAATACACAACGCGTTTCAGATGTCCCCAGAGGTAAAGGTCCAGTGGTTTAATTCCGGTGATCTAGCTGAAAGTGCTTCTCGTCCTGTCCAACGTCAGGCGAAGATGGTGAATTGTCGGCTGACTGCAAAGCCAGGGTGGGGAGGTGCTCCGTCGTGCAGAAACCACATAACCTCTCGTATTGCCAAAGGCACATTCTCAAGCAGCCCATCCAGAGCATTCTGCAGAAAATCCAGGTACGTTCTTTCGTCGAGGCGTTGTGAAATAATAACCCGGCCAAGTATGTGTTCGCCAAGAATCCCTGCCCACACACTGAAGCACACTGAACCGATGCAACTGAGACACCTCAATCATTCCTCGGGGATTGTCTGCAGCCCGCAGATGACGATTATACATATTGATTATACCAGTTCTGATAAAGATTGCTTCGTCGGAAAGATGATAGAAGTCCAATAATCGAGATGGTCTGGTGCCAAAACCATCGGCAGAAACCTTCCCGTAGAGGAAAATCCGCTGCTGATAATGCCTGCACTCGTTGCAGGTGTTAAGTACAGGGCTATTACAAATGATTGAAGCGATTTCATAAATTCACTGTAGCTCCATTCATTGACATATGGTCACGACGCACTACAGATACGTAGAAAAAGTCATAAAGTTTTGTTCGGCTGAAGCCGCACTTCAGGTTTCTGCCGCCAGAGCGCTCGAGAGCGCAGTGAGACAAAATGGCGACAGGAGCCGAGAAAGCGTATGTCGTGCTTGAAATGCACTCACATCAGTCAGTCATAACAGTGCAACGACACTTCAGGACGAAGATCAACAAAGATCCACCAACTGCTAACTCCATTCGGCGATGGCATGCGCAGTTTAAAGCTTCTGGATGCCTCTGTAAGGGGAAATCAACGGGTCGGCCTGCAGTGAGCGAAGAAACGGTTGAACGCGTGCGGGCAAGTTTCACGCGTAGCCGCGGAGGTCGACGAATAAAGCAGGCAGGGGGCTACCACAGCCGACGGTTTGGAAAATCTCACGGAAAAGGCTAAAGCAGAAGCATTTCTTAAACAGGAGATTGGAAAACCGATGGATCGGTCGTGGTGGAGAACATGATCAACAATTCATGTCATGGCCTCCACGCTCCCCGACTTAACCCCATGCGATTTCTTTCTGTGGGGTTATGTGAAAGATTCAATGTTTAAACCTCCTCTACCAAGAAACGTGCCAGAACTGCAAGCTCGCATCAACGATGCTTTCGAACTCATTGATGGGGACGTGCTGCGCCGAGTGTGGGAGGAACTTGATTATCGGTTTGATGTCTGCCGAATCACTAAAGGGGCACATATCGAACATTTGTGAATGCCTAAAAAAACTTTTTGAGTTTTTGTATGTGTGTGCAAAGCATTGTGAAAATATCTCAAATAATAAAGTTATTGTAGAGCTGTGAAATCGCTTCAATCATTTGTAATAACCCTGTATAGCAACGGTTGTCATGCGGGACACACATAATCTTACCTTAGCTTTCATCGTGTTGGCGAGCCACATGCCTGGAGCTCGTACTGGGGTTCGTCTCCATATCTTGTAGTACCCGGTCCTCCAGATCTCGTGTACGCACAGTCCGCCGCCTCCCTGCTCGTTCATCTGTCTGAAGGGACGCATGATGACATTGTGTGATTTTGATAGTGTTAGTGGGGGTACTTGCTTTGGTACTGCCGTGATGCCTCTCGACGGTTTCCATCTGCTTGGTCGTATGTAAACACCATCTCGGCTAGTTCCCGACATGAATACCGGACCAATCTGCTGCTTACAGTACGCTGCGCCAATCATACAGCCTGCAACACACCAGGAAAACACGGCACGTGGTCAGAGGAACTTCTACTCGTCAGCGCCATCTACCGTGGCAAGATACATTTCCGGACACATATTCATAGGACCTTCTTTCCTTTATTTCCAGTCAGGGTCCGTCCCTGCAGTTTGTCGGTTTTATTAATGTCCATCCTGTAGATCATCCTCTTTTTTTAAAAAAATAATCGGTGTTATCTGCTGCTCTACATATTTTCCTATTTGTGCTACTCATTTCTACGTAACATGTGTGATACGCAATGGATAGAAACGTCTCTTGTCATAATTCCAGGTTGCCCGTCTGACGGCTTCTAGGGTAAACAAAAGTCAAATTTTCAGTTTTTCATGTAACTATTGACGGAATTTAAATATTTAATAAGGCATCATTATCTACGCAATAAGAGGTATAACATTACGTTGAAGAATTAACACAGTACATCAAATATTAAAATAATAAACTGTTTATACAGGGTGTAATAGGTGTAAATACAGATATTTCTACTGATGACTGAGGACAGTGTCCTGAACAACATTACATCAGTATTTACTTCATTTTCAGACTAATAATTATAGCTATCAGGAGTAGTATGTTTTTAGGTTGGTTAGTACCTGCAAGTACATATGGCAAGAACAAGCCATTAATGCTTATTTTCTCCTGGGGTGCATGTCAGGTGTTGATGTGGGGATACATGGATTCAAAAGGGTTAGTCTATACTGACAGACATAGTCCACTTAATGGTGCAGTTACGGCCTTGCAGAAAACATCAGGTCGTAAAGTTTGTGATGTGTTTGTGGGAAAGCTTCTTGACGCATAGAAAACAACAACAACAACGAACACACTGATGTGTGTACATATTTAGGTACCACATATGAGAGTATCTGCGCTTATATCCATTACATCCTGTACATCTTTAGGCATCATAACATGATGCACACATTATGGAGACTATATTCACCCAGTGTTTGATAATGAGAACACTTAGCGACTTCTGATAAACTTTACACATAATTCTTACCATATCGAAACTTTTCCAATTGGCGCCCTCGCCCCACAAGTTAATGAAAGAGGAAAAGTGGTTCAGTTACTGCATTATCAGTGTTCATGCAGTAAAATACAGCATTTGTATGACGTCTTAATTTACGAGTATTACATCTTTACTATTAACTGTATTGGTAACAAATTTTGCAGATGGTACACACTTGTACCACCGAATGCACCTGTAAAATTATATTAGATATGATGTCGTAAACAGTGAGATGTGTGAAACACTAGCTTTTCTTACAAAGGAGCTGTTTCGTACATACGATCGAGGGCACTCCACAGAAATTTATGCAAGTGGAGGGCAGGATTCGATAATTGTCGTTTTTGATACCAGAAAACTTGAGCAATCTCTGTTGATTACTAACAAAAATAATTAGCAAATATGTCTCTATTTAGCACTCCTCGAAGGGAAGATAAAAAAATAAATTTTAAAATGGTTATTGAACTTTTGCCGTGTATAACATTGTTTGCTTGATAAATTTCACATCTGACCATGTTGATGAATTGATTCCATTTTCATGTCTTCTAATTTTGAAAGTGAAGTGAAGTAATTAAAGTTCAATATTTTAAAGCTTCATTTTTTGTTGTTCGTGTAATGTGTAACCCAGGCCAGCAGTCGACGAAATGAATTTGAGAAAAATTCAAAAACAATCACAGATTGTCTTTCACAATCGAGTTTTAATGGCCTAGAACTGAACCAGGTTCTCTGCCTCGTGATGACTGGGTGTTGTGTGATGTTCTTAGGTTAGTTAGGTTTAAGTAGTTCTAAGTTCTAGGGGGCTGATGACCATAGATGTTGAGTCCCATAGTGCTCAGAGCCATTTGAACCTGAACCAGGGTGATAGCTTGTTGTGCTGTGTTTCACCCCCTGGCGTTCGAGAACACCAGATTTCTTTAAGTGGAGACCTTCACCACCTTAATTTTTCACATTTATCCTTTCTTCTAGTGCAGAAAATACGCATATCTCTTTTCGATTGATGTATTTGGGTCCATCGCTTAAATATTGTACTCCTATGATATAGCAAAACCGTCTTCCTCAGAGTCTGCTACAGTCGCTCTTCAATTGGACAACTGAATGTTGTTTCAGTACACAGTGATGGTTGTTCTTTGACCACAGACAAATGGTAATATTTAATAAACACTTGTGAGTAAGACTTTCGGCAGTAGGATAAGGGAATATCATTCTGGGAAATGGGGACGGATGTTGGGCAGATACACTTGGTGTGGGAATTCGCGCGTCAGCATGTTGGAACACAGTACTGGAAATCAGTGTAAAGACATGGATATCTGTAGGAAAATTAACATTGTCAGCTGAAGAACTTAAACACGGCGTACATGCAGTAATAAGAGCTCCAGTATACCGACAAATGCAGTCATATGGTATCGCATTTGATGTCAGTAGTACAGTATACAATAAGACATCAGCGATTCAGATGATAGGGGGTAGAACTCGGTATAAAGGCAGTCGGCTCTGTGTGATGTTAGTGTGTTCGTATGTGCCTTTACTGCAGAGAGGAAACAGACACAATTAGTAACAAATCATATTCTGTTCATAACCCATGATTGTGACAATGCCACGCAAAAACAATTATCATGAGATGGAAAAGCAAGAATCGGTGCGTACAAGCAAGCGTGACTCTCTGATCGTCAAATCACCAAGAAGTCGAATCGATCAAGTACAGTGACTGATAATTTTGTTGTACTGGACTCACGATATGGAGAGACTAGAATATGCGGGCTAAGGAGAAAATTATTTGAAGCAGTGAAACGGTTCCCTTTGCTGCAAACCTTTATTCTTCTCATCTTTTTTTGCAAATGTCAGTAACTGCCAGACGTGTGCGACAAATTTTGTCAGATGACAAACATCTTACATTCAAGAACCGACCGCAGAAACGCGCTCTAACATTCAAATCTAAACAGGCTAGATTGGAGTTTGCTGGAAAAACATATGTCATTGCATTTAGAATGGAATAAAGTGACATTCAGTGATGAAAAGTTTACTTTATATGGGCTAGATGGATTCCTATATTATTGCCCCTGAGAATAGAGCAGCAAGTAAGAATGCGCAGAAATTTTCGTGTAGGGAGTGTTATGATTTGGACAGCCTTCTGCACTAAAGGTATATGACGCATTGACTGACTGAAGGCTACAACGAACTCTTAACTTATGCACTGGGATGCTAGAGGCAGAATTGATTAGAATGTACGAGGACATAGGAACCGAAAGTCTAATGCTTCAACAAGATAACGCATCTATGCGTGTTTCTGCTACAACCAAAATTTGTTTGAAGATAAAGATATCGATGTCTTGCACGTTGCCCGGCTATGGATCCTGTAGGAAAAGTTTGGGGAATATTTCCAAGGCCTGTTAATCGCATTGGAAGACATATTAAGGTCGCATGTGAGTTGAAAAGTGTGATATGAGAAGAGTGGGCGACAATTTCAATGCAAGAACTACAAACGCCAACAAAATCAATTCCGAAGGGACTTTTTGTAGTAATTATGAAAAACTTGGGTTGGAAAAAGGTACTAACAATGCTATTACACAACAGGACGGTGAGTGGCTTTATGCCAAATTCCATCAAGGAAATGCTAACGCCTTTTTTGTTAAAATGCTAACGCCTTTTTTGTTACTGTGTTATGAAAGGAACTATGTAATTCAGTTATGATTGTCTGTCTCTTACGTATATCTACTACTTTCAAAATAAATTAGATACAGTATGCTATAGACATTGTACTGTCACTTAAGTGGGAACCCTGCCTTTGTACTATTTCTACTACTGTAGTCCTTTTGATTTCAATTACGAGTGAAGGAGTGTATGAGGAAGGGACAGAGAATGATTTGCTGATCTGTTGTGCCGATATTCTGGAAAACTTCACATCCGCCCTGAATGCAGGACGACACCGAAATCTCCGCCATGCTGAAGAAAAGGCTTAATTTACCTTGTGCTGCCTGTGTGAGAAGTCTGTACCCGGATTCCAGGAGGGGTCAAGTGCACCCTCATGTTTCTTCCTTCCCCCCCTCCCTCATGCCACCTTAGCGGACGCCTATGAATGGAACTTTCATTCTTAAAAGAACCGTGAGGTGTCTGGGGTAGGGGAGGGGTACTGGTTCTTTATAGTCTGTTTTGAATAATCTAGTCATGGTGTGCCTCTCTCTGCTCATTCCAGCGCTAGGTTAACTATTCTTGGACGACATAGCACGTTTACCGCTAAATTGGCCACTCTTCTAGTGTTTTCATGATTCATTTTCTCTTTTTTCATTTTATATTGTTTTTAGTGCTTCTCCATTTCATCCTTTATCTGTGCAGTTAATTTTTATTAGCGTTCTTCTAAACGACAACGCGTTTAAGACTACCAGTTTATTCTGCTCCAAACTTACGATCATCCACGACTCACTCCCATGCTATGCTCCAGCTGTACACTCTCCGAAACATCTTCGTAATTTCCATATCAGAATCTGATACCAGCAGAGCTTCTGTACTGAAGGAATATTTCTTCTCCTGTGCCATCTGCTTCTGATATCTTCCTCAATACGGACATTCCACTAGTGTCCACCCCCAAATTCGATGTTAATTAAGTCGCTCTCCTCTTTTCAATTTCTCAGCGTCATCTCCGTCTCAAGTTTACTTCGTCTCGACCGATATCTAAATTACTAAATGTCTAAACCGGTCACCAACCTCCAGTTGCAGATTATCTGTATAAAACGACTTTCAGGGCAACAGCATTTTAATTTTCAGTGTTTCGAGTAATTATTGGCCGAACTTAAAAATTTAAAATCCTGTCAAAATCTGCTCATTGAGAGACATAATCTGTCTCAACTTATGCAACAAACTGCAGAGAGCGGTTAAAGTTTCAATTTTAATTGCCTGTATTACTTAATGACTAGTTTCGAGCCTAAGCCTATTATCAAATCAACCAATGAGCTATGCAGTAAAATGCATTGTAGTTAAAGACATCTTTAGTATAAAGCAGTGCGGGGCTCAATTTCATTAACCTGAATGATACGTGAATGAATTTCAGTCCTGTACAGCTTTATGTTAAAGATTTGTTTAACAACAATGAATATTCAGTTGGCTGTTGAAACGCATCATTCCATACGTTATAGGATGATTTGATAATGAACTTAGTCTTGAAGCTAGTAATCAAGAAATTAATGTTGCAACTTTGATGGTTCACTGGAATTTATTGCATAATTTGGTTAACCAGAATAGTTACTAACGTAATGCCTTCCAGAATGCTGGAAATTAGTAAACACACTACTGGCCATAAAATTGCTACACCACGAAGTTGACGTGCTACAGTCGCGAAATTTAACCGACAGGAAGAAGATGCTGTGATATGCAAATGATTAGCTTTTCAGACCGTTCACACAAGGTTGGCGCCGGTGGCGACACCTACAACTTGATGATATGAGGAAAGTTTCCAACCGATTTCTAATACACAAACAGCAGTTGACCGACGTTGCCTGGTGAAACGTTGTTGTGATGCCTCGTGTAAGGAGGAGAAATGCGTACCATCAAGTTTCCGACTTTGATAAAGGTCGGATTGCAGCCTATGGCGATTGCGGTTTATCGTATCGTGACATTGCTGCTCGCGTTGGTCGAGATCCAATGACTGTTAGCAGAAATGGAATCGGTGGGTTCAGGAGGGTAATACGGAACGCCGTGCTGGATCCCAACGGCCTCGTATCACTAGCAGTCGAGATGACAGGCATCTTATCCTTATGGCTGTAACGGATGGTGCAGCCACGTCTCGATCAGTGAGTCAACAGATGGGGAAGTTTGCGAGACAACAACCATCTGCACGAACAGTTCGACGACGTTTGCAGCAGCATAGACTATCAGCTCGGAGACCATGGCTGCGGTTATCCTTGACGCTGCATCACAGACAGGAGCGTCTGCAATGGTGTACTCAACGACGGACCTGGGTGCACGAATGGCGAAACGTCATTTTTTTGGATGAATCCAGGTTCTGTTTACAGCATCATGATGGTCGCATCCGTGTTTGGCGACATCGCGGTGAACGCACATTGGAAGTGTGTATTCGTCATCGCCATACTGGCGTATCACCTGGCGTGATGGTATGGGGTGCCATTGGTTACACGTCTCGGTCACCTCTTGTTCGCATTGACGGCACTTTGAACAGTGGACGTTACATTTCAGGTGTGTTACGACCCGTGGCTCTACCCTTCATTCGATCCCTGCGAAACCATACATTTCAGCAGGATAATGCACTACCGCATGTTCCAGATCCTGTACCGGCCTTTCTGGACACAGAAAATGTTCGATTGCTACCCAGGCCAGCACATTCTCCAGATCTCTCACCACTGAAAACGTCTAGCCAATGGTGGCTGAGCAAATGGCTCGTCACAATAAGCCAGTCACTACTCTTGATGAACGGTGGTATGGTGTTGAAGCTGCATGGGCAGCTGTACCTTTACATGCCATTCAAGCTCTGTTTGACTCAATGCCCAGGCGTATGAAGGCCGTTATTACGGCCAAAGGTGGTTCTTCTCGGTACTGATTTCTCAGCATCTATGCACCCAAATTGGGTGAAAATATAATCACATCTCAGTTCTAGTATAATACACTCCTGGAAATTGAAATAAGAACACCGTGAATTCATTGTCCCAGGAAGGGGAAACTTTATTGACACATTCCTGGGGTCAGATACATCACATGATCACATTGACAGAACCACAGGCACATAGACACAGGCAACAGAGCATGCACAATGTCGGCACTAGTACAGTGTATATCCACCTTTCGCAGCAATGCAGGCTGCTATTCTCCCATGGAGACGATCGTAGAGATGCTGGATGTAGTCATGTGGAACGGCTTGCCATGCCATTTCCACCTGGCGCCTCAGTTGGACCAGCGTTCGTGCTGGACGTGCAGACCGCGTGAGACGACGCTTCATCCAGTCCAAAACATGTTCAATGGGGGACAGATCCGGAGATCTTGCTGGCCAGGGTAGTTGACTTACACCTTCTAGAGCACGTTGGTTGGCACGGGATACATGCGGACGTGCATTGTCCTGTTGGAACAGCAAGTTCCCTTGCCGGTCTAGGAATGGTAGAACGATGGGTTCGATGACGGTTTGGATGTACCGTGCACTATTCAGTGTCCCCTCGACGATCACCAGTGGTGTACGGCCAGTGTAGGAGATCGCTCCCCACACCATGATGCCGGGTGTTGGCCCTGTGTGCCTCGGTCGTATGCAGTCCTGATTGTGGCGCTCACCTGCACGGCGCCAAACACGCATACGACCATCATTGGCACCAAGGCAGAAGCGACTCTCATCGCTGAAGACGACACGTCTCCATTCGTCCCTCCATTCACGCCTGTCGCGACACCACGATGTTGGGGCGTGAGCGGAAGACGGCCTAACGGTGTGCGGGACCGTAGCCCAGCTTCATGGAGACGGTTGCGAATGGTCCTCGCCGATACCCCAGGAGCAACAGTGTCCCTAATTTGCTGGGAAGTGGCGGTGCGGTCCCCTACGGCACTGCGTAGGATCCTACGGTCTTGGCGTGCATCCGTGCGTCGCTGCGGTCCGGTCCCAGGTCGACGGGCACGTGCACCTTCCGCCGACCACTGACGACAACATCAATGTGCTGCGGAGACCTTACGCCCCACGTGTTGAGCAATTCGGCGGTACGTCCACCCGGCCTCCCGCATGCCCACTATACGCCCTCGCTCAAAGTCCGTCAACTGCACATATGGTTCACGTCCACGCTGTCGCGGCATGCTACCAGTGTTAAAGACTGCGATGGAGCTCCGTATGCCACGGCAAACTGGCTGACACTGACGGCGGCGGTGCACAAATGCTGCGCAGCTAGCGCCATTCGACGGCCAACACCCCGGTTCCTGGTGTGTCCGCTGTGCCGTGCGTGTGATCATTGCTTGTACAGCCCTCTCGCAGTGTCCGGAGCAAGTATGGTGGGTCTGACACACCGGTGTCAATGTGTTCTTTTTTCCATTTCCAGGAGTGTATATTTGTCCAATGAATATCCGTTTATCATCTGCATTTCTTCTTGGTGAACCAATTTTAATGGCCAGTAGTGTATAATCTTACATTACAGGTTTAACACAGTAAGTCAAGTATTAACATTAGGAACTGTACATACACTGATCAGCAACAAGATTGTGACCACCGACCTACTGTCGATAAAAATCCGTCCAGGTAATTGTAGTGGCACCTGTGCTGATTGTGATGGCCCGGAGTCACAGCTGTGTGCGGCCGATCGGCAGGCGGGACATCGAACAGGTTTGTGCGACCTTGCGATGATGATAGACGCCTCGCCCAACGATTCAGCGTGCTTTTGGTCATTTCCGAGTCTCCACAGACATTCTGCAAGCCTCTATCAATATCTGCGAGGCTCTGGTTTTCCGCCTAAAGAAACTCAATGACAGCCGTCTGATTGGAACACACCTCCTTTACACATGCCATTTTGAAGGTTACATATAGTGCCACCACCTGTCGGAATTTCTTGAAATTATAGGAGCTGAAGCGGGAATATTCCACGACGCCCCACAACAAAGTCCGCTTTTTTTTTTTCAACGTAAATTGGCAGAGAAAATATAGGTGTTGCACTACTTATTGACACTGTGAGCGTTACTTCTGTGTGTCGGCTTTTTCTTTAATAACTCGTTTAATTAAACCCTGCAGTGTTTGTCAGAGGTAGCCGACCATGGAGTTCTAAAATTTCATATTCTGTCGCCACGAAAAGACAGTTCTATCTTGTAGAAATCGAAGAATGAGACAAAATTTGGCAACAGATGCGGGAAGCTAGATTATGGCGCCACTGTGTTCGCCTTGATCTTCTAGCGCTGTCAGGACTCTTTCATCACGAATGTGCTGAGCCTGAAGTCGAGTTTCGTCAGCTGAGCGCGCAATTTACTATTCAGTAACGTTCGTATATTGCTGAGTCTATAAGGCGTCATTAGCTGACACTAACAACGTCGTTTCACTTTTAAGCCACCATGTGAATGGCGCCTTCGAAACCTGCGGGACACATTCCAGATGCCATTAACTAGTTTTATGCGCCTATTGCTCGCTAACGTCTGCGGGCTCACTGCACTGCCACGCTGCCCTCATAAATCTGCTTAGGCAGGCGGAGCAGTCGCGAGGCGGATTTAACAGGCTTCATTAGCCACTCTTTGTCCTGCGTACCATATGCGTGCCCGATCTGGACTTGCCGTTGTTAAGTAGCCAGTATCTCTCTGTCTCTGATGGAACAATATGCTTTCAGCTTCTTATAGAGCTGGTTAATAAATTAATAGGTATTTACGACGGGTGGCACACACACACACACACACACACACACACACACACACACACAGAGTGAGTGAGAGAGAGAGAGAGAGAGAGAGAGAGAGAGAAAGAGCGACATGTGATGTTTCATAACTCAGAACATCCTCCTGTCCTACTTCACAAATGCCATTTTTTTTTAATGTTTACAATGTTGTTTAGGTTATCTGTGGCAAGCAATACTGCACAGTCAGAGTTTCGTATTAAGGAACGTGGCTTAAAAGACAAGCAAAATACACTCCTGGAAATTGAAATAAGAACACCGTGAATTCATTGTCCCAGGAAGGGGAAACTTTATTGACATATTCCTGGGGTCAGATACATCACATTATCACACTGACAGAACCACAGGCACATAGACACAGGCAACAGAGCATGCACAATGTCGGCACTAGTACAGTGTATATCTACCTTTCGCAGCAATGCAGGCTGCTATTCTCCCATGGAGACGATCGTAGAGATGCTGGATGTAGTCCTGTGGAACGGCTTGCCATGCCATTTCCACCTGGCGCCTCAGTTGGACCAGCGTTCGTGCTGGACGTGCAGACCGCGTGAGACGACGCTTCATCCAGTCCCAAACATGCTCAATGGGGGACAGATCCGGAGATCTTGCTGGCCAGGGTAGTTGACTTACACCTTCTAGAGCACGTTGGGTGGCGCGGGATACATGCGGACGTGCATTGTCCTGTTGGAACAGCAAGTTCCCTTGCCGGTCTAGGAATGGTAGAACGATGGGTTCGATGACGGTTTGGATGTACCGTGCACTATTCAGTGTCCCCTCGACGATCACCAGTGGTGTACGGCCAGTGTAGGAGATCGCTCCCCACACCATGATGCCGGGTGTTGGCCCTGTGTGCCTCGGTCGTATGCAGTCCTGATTGTGGCGCTCACCTGCACGGCGCCAAACACGCATACGACCATCATTGGCACCAAGGCAGAAGCGACTCTCATCGCTGAAGACGACACGTCTCCATTCGTCCCTCCATTCACGCCTGTCGCGACACCACTGGAGGCGGGCTGCACGATGTTGGGGCGTGAGCGGAAGACGGCCTAACGGTGTGCGGGACCGTAGCCCAGCTTCATGGAGACGGTTGCGAATGGTCCTCGCCGATACCCCAGGTGCAACAGTGTCCCTAATTTGCTGGGAAGTGGCGGTGCGGTCCCCTACGGCACTGCGTAGGATCCTACGGTCTTGGCGTGCATCCGTGCGTCGCTGCGGTCCGGTCCCAGGTCGACGGGCACGTGCACCTTCCGCCGACCACTGGCGACAACATCGATGTACTGTGGAGACCTCACGCCCCACGTGTTGAGCAATTCGGCGGTACGTCCACCCGGCCTCCCGCATGCCCACTATACGCCCTCGCTCAAAGTCCGTCAACTGCACATACGGTTCACGTCCACGCTGTCGCGGCATGCTACCAGTGTTAAAGACTGCGATGGAGCTCCGTATGCCCCGGCAAACTGGCTGACACTGACGGCGGCGGTGCACAAATGCTGCGCAGCTAGCGCCATTCGACGGCCAACACCGCGGTTCCTGGTGTGTCCGCTGTGCCGTGCGTGTGATCATTGCTTGTACAGCCCTCTCGCAGTGTCCGGAGCAAGTATGGTGGGTCTGACACACCGGTGTCAATGTGTTCTTTTTTCCATTTCCAGGAGTGTACATTGGGCAACAACAATAAATGATCACTTTTTAGAAAACCAGTAATTTTCTCCCTTTGCGACGCATAAGTCTGAAATTTGTCTAAAAAGTGCCTAAAACGTTCCTCTGCAATGCTTCGAAAACGTAGTACCCTGTGGCGTCATCATCTGGCTCGGCGGCACTTCAAACAGCAGGGGGCCGACACAAGCGAAAACAAGACCAGAGCTCAGAAGTTCATTTGAGATGTAAGGAGATCTAATGGAGTCACATTGGATCTGTCCAACGCCACCGTGAACGTGTCACTCGATGAGAAAGTCCTCACAACCCCTTTTACCCACATTTCATCCTTTCTTTTGATGCCTCTGCGATGGAGGTTGGACCTACGGCGCCTGGTGTTGAAATCACGCTGTTTCCTTATGGGTGAGCCGGGTGAATCCTGTATCGGGCATGGACGATTGTGAAGTCCTTAGTTCTAAGTTCTAGGGGACTGATGACCTCAGGTGTTAAGTCCTATAGTGCTCAGAGCAATTTGAACCTTATGGGTGGTCGAAGAAAACATTTCACACACACCGCTGCTCAGAATCAACATGAAAGGCCACAGGGGGTGGCATAAAGGGCGTCAAAGAGACTTCTCCTTCCTTTGGAGCGATGATTTCCACACATTTTATAGTCTAAAACGACAGTTCGCAGTGCTACAGGCGACGACTTTCTTGACAAGGTTCAACACTGCTGCCAACTCCTGGACAATTCAACCCTTCTCTAATGACATCGTGGGACTGCAATCCCACCGAATGCGATGTGACCCCTTCCGAGTATAGTGCGAGTGCAATGTTTGCTCTGGATACAGGGTGGAATCACTAGGGACTGTTCAAAACAATTAGACAGTTGTTGAATGCGATTCCAAGCAGCTAAGGGCGTTTATGCTTTTTCAGCCCTATTTTTTCACACCCTCCTGAGGCGTGATGGCCGGCCGAAGTGGCCGTGCGGTTAAAGGCGCTGCAGTCTGGAACGGCAAGACCGCTACGGTCGCAGGTTCGAATCCTGCCTCGGGCATGGATGTTTGTGATGTCCTTAGGTTAGTTAGGTTTAACTAGTTCTAAGTTCTAGGGGACTAATGACCTCAGCAGTTGAGTCCCATAGTGCTCAGAGCCATTTGAGCCATTTGAGGCGTGATGACATGGGGGTGCCACCTTAAGATGTGCATCAATAAAACAGCAGAGTGTCCCTTTAGGACACCCCAGTTGGGCAACACCCACAGTGTCACACAGACACGCCTTTCTTGAGCAGATTAAAAATGTGCCTGTATGAGTCTTCAACACTCATTCAGCCTTGTGGCTGCTCTAGCGCCTAAGGGTAGGCAACCCCATCTAAGGGGCATCGAAGTAGTTGTCTCCTTGTGCCACCCCAAGAAAACTGGAAGCGGTTCTGTTACTGCTGCTCACACGGTGCCAGGTGCACCCTCTGGTAGACTTAAGTGCCTGAGCACTACTCTCCTGGCTGGTTGCGCAGGTGGGAAGACAAACATGCTGTGAAATTCAATTTCATGGCACCATTTCAAAACATTTCTCCCATAGCAGAGGTAGTTTCTTAGTATAAACTCAAAGTAATCATCTACATTATAGTGAAATAATAAGTAATATGAGTAATTACACAATATTTCACATTGCAGCATCGAGAACATGTACACCACTACATATTGCTTGAATAACCAAATACTAGAGTTTACAATAGGCATGCACGGTTTGAAATACACTGCCTGATAATAAAAACTGAAGCACCAAAAAGAGGAGGAGGGAACAAAATTGGCAGTTTGAGCCTACTTATCAGTAAGATATTGCATCCTCTTTGGCTTGGATGCATGCACTGATTCATTTGGATAGGGTGTCGTAAGACCGTGGTATTCTTTCCAGACGCAAGCTGACCCAAAACTGTTGTAACTGGACCTTGATACCCTGGAGACTGTCACTGGGATGGAGGTGATATCCGAGCTGAGCTGGCCCCATATACAGGGTGGTCCATTGATCGTGACCGGGCCAAATATCTCACGAAATAAGCGTCAAACGAAAAAACTACAAAGAACGAAACTTGTCTAGCTTGAAGGGGGAAACCAGATGGCGATATGGTAGGCACGCTAGATGGCGCTGCCATAGGTCAAACGGATATCAACTGCGTTTTTTTTAAAAATAAGAACCTCCATTTTTTATTACATATTTGTGTAGTACGTAAAGAAATATGAATGTTTTAGTTGGACCACTTTTTTCGCTTTGTGGTAGATGGCGCTGTAATGGTCACAAACATATGGCGCACAATTTTAGTCGAACAGTTAGTAACTGGTAGGTTTTTTAAATTAAAATACAGAACGTAGGTACGTTTGAACATTTTATTTCGGTTGTTCCAATGTGATACATGTGCCTTTGTGAACTTATCATTTCTGAGAATGCAAGCTGTTACAGCGTAATTACCTGTAAATACCACATTAATGCAATACATGCTCAGAATGATGTCCGTCAACCTCAATGCATTTGGCAATACGTGTAACGACATTCCTCTCAAAAGCGAGTAGTTCACCTCCAGTAATGTTCGCACATGCCTTGACAATGCGCTGACGCATGTTGTCAGGCGTGTCGGTGGATCACGATAGCAAATATCCTTCAACTTTCCCCACAGAAAGAAATCCAGGGACGTCAGATCCGATGAACGTGCGGGCCATGGTATGGTGCTTCGACGACCAATCCACCTGTCATGAAATATGCTATTCAATACAGCTTCAACCGCACGCGAGCTATGTGCCGGACATCCATCATGTTGGAAGTACATCGCCATTCTGTCATGCAGTGAAACATCTTGTAGTAACATCGGTAGAACATTACGTAGGAAATCAGCATACATTGCACAATTTAGGTTGCCATCGATAAAATGGGGGCCAATTATCATTCCTCCCATAATGCTGCACCATGCATTAACCCGCCAAGGTCGCTGATGTTCACTTTTCGCAGCCATCGTGGATTTTCCGTTGCCCAATAGTGCATATTATGCCGGTTTACGTTACCGCTGTTGGTGAATGACGCTTCGTCGCTAAATAGAACGCCTACAAAAAATCACGTAATTTCTCTTGTGTTCGGTGGCAGAACTGTACACGACGTTCAAAGTCGTCGTCATGCAATTCCTGGTGCATAGAAATATGGTACGGGTGCAATCGATGTTGATTCCGCATTCTCAACACCGACGTTTTTGAGATTCCCCATTCTCGCGCAATTTGTCTGCTACTGATGTGCGGATTAGCCGCGACAGCAGCTAAAACACCTACTTGGGCATCATCATTTGTTGCAGTTAGTGGTTGGCGCTTCACATGTGGCTGAACACTTCCTGTTTCCTTAAATAACGTAACTATCCGGCGAACGGTCCGGACACTTGGATGATGTCGTCCAGGATACCGAGCAGCATACATAGCACACGCACGTTGGGCATTTTGATCACAATAGCCATACTTCAACACGATATCGACCTTTTCCGCAATTGGTAAACGGTCCATTTTAACATGGGTAATGTATCACGAAGCAAATACCGTCCGCACTGGCGGAATGTTACGTGATACCACGTACTTATACGTTTGTGACTATTACAGCGCCATCTATCACAGAACGAAAAAAGTGGTCCAACTAAAACATTCATATTTCTTTACGTACTACACGAATATGTAATAAAAATGGGGTTTCCTACTTTAAAAAGAAACGCAGTTGATATCCGTTTGACCTATGGCAGCGCCGTGTAGCGAGCCAACCATAGCGCCATCTCGTTCCCCCCTTCAAGCTAGACGAGTTTCGTTCTTTGTAGTTTTTTCGTTTGATGCTTATTTCGTGAGATATTTGGCCCGGTCACTATCAATGTACCATCCTGTATGTTCTATCAGGGTTATATGTTGAGATCCTATTGTACAAGGAAGTACCTAACATCACGCATACATCGGATCACATGCCGTGTGTGAATGAGCATTGTTTTGTTGAAAAACGGCACATGATACTATCGCATGAGAGGCATCACATGATAGTGCAGGAAGTGCCGTCAGACTTGCCTCAGTCAGTACCAGTTGTGATCTGATGCCATACCTCGTGCCTCCCGACATGATAGCAGGACTAACACCACTGTACCTATGCAAAAGATTCGAAGAATGGGACCTATTCCCAGGTCGTCGCCATATTCGCCATACTGGGGTATTACTAAATCACGGTACACCACTGAAAACAACGTGATTCCATTTATCAGCCGTCCATGCTTTCCAGTCATGGTACCACTCCAAACGTAGCCATTTGTGTTGTGTTAATGGCAGCCTACAGTAGTTAATTCCCAGTCCAGCTGCTGTTAGTCTCCATCCAATGATGCAGGATGACACAATGTTACAGGGAGTCCATTACCTATTCTCAGACGTGCTTACTAAGCCGTGATCATCTCATGTGCCTACACAATCCAACATCAGATTACGGCCATATCTGAATGCCCAACAAATCTGGATACTTCCAAGGTTCCACGCAAAATGAATTCGTTTCCAACTGTCAGGCCCTGAGTATGCTGTGGCATCTGAAAGTCCTTCACAGTGATCACCCAACATCTGACGTTGTTTGCGCCCCTTATATACCCAACCAGGCCTAGTGCCAATACTAAACAAGAACAACACAAATGAACTCTGGTGGCCGTTCTACCCATTCCAGAAGAATGCAGATCCGATCATTTGCATTCCCGCCGATGAGTTGTACGTGTATGTAGTCCCACTGACATCCGACCATGTCTCCTGGGAGCTTCAGCTTTTTGTCAGGCAGTGTAGCCGTGGAAGGTTATGTGATGCAGCCAGCTGGCCCGGCCTGCTACATTGTAAACTGCTTTTCTGTCATCTTCTGTCTCCTCCCCCTCCTCCGCCTCTTCGTATTCTTCTTCTTCTTTCTCCTTTTCTGCTCCTTCTTCAATCGCTTCTTCGCCCTCCTTTTCCTCGTACTGCGTGCTCTCCTCCTCCTCCTCTTTCTCTTCTTGTTCTCTTCCCAATACTGATTTTTCTATTTCTCATCATCCTTTTTCTTGTTCCTCATCCTCTTCATCTTACTACTCCTATTTTCTTTTTTCGTACGTGTTTAGTCTTATTTTTCTTCTTCTTCTTCTTCTTCAAGTGTCTCTGTTTGTTCATCTTCCTCTTCTGTTGCGTCCTCTTGTTGTCTTCTTTTTCTTCTGTTCTCTTATTCTCCTCTCCTCCTCTTTTTTCCTCTTCGCCGGCCGCGGTGGCCGAGCGGCTCTAGGCGCTTCAGTCCGGAACCACGCGGCTACGGTCGCAGGTTCGAATGCTGCCCCGGGCATGGATGTGTGTGATGTCCTTAGGTTACCTAGGTTTAAGTAGTTCTAAGTCTAGGGGACTGATGACGTCAGATGTTAAGTCCCATAGTGCTTTGAGCCATTTGAACCATTTTTTCCTCTCCATCTCCTTTTCAGCTCCTTCCATTTCCTTTTAATCTTATTTCTTGTCATTTTGTGCCCCCTTCTTCCATGGTGAAATGAGAGCTCACTTGTACTACTGAAATCTTAATCATTTGTACGCTACTGCGTACCTGATCAGTACATTTCAGTCGTAGGTGTTCTTACTTTCGTAACTGTTATATCAATGGATTAAAAGAGTAATGTTTTTCCGATATCGCCAGTGGCTCTTTACAGCCCCCTAAATGCAAACTACAGTAGAAAACTTTCACTTGACCGTGGACACTTGTGGAATGCAAGACTGGGTCTTTTCCCTTTTTCAGTCTCAGGTCGTCTAATAGAATGGTGCAACTAAAAACATACAGTATACTTGACATTCATTGTACTGATTTTAAGATGTCGACCGCACCATGTCTGTTTTTAAGAGATACGCTGACTATGCTGATGTACAAGTATACTGGTGTGATGGCAAAACCCACATGTGGATTGCACTCTTTTTGTTCTACGTATCTAACTTGATATCTGAGTTTGTAATACCCATACCTACCATAGTTGTGTTACATTTCTATTAGAAAGACCATTACATGTCGTTGTTTCCACATTGTTTTATATATCAGGACGTGATGTCGTTTGATATTGCCTAAGGGAGCGAAATTAGTAAATAAAAAATGAAATGCAATTAAAAAAACGGTCTCTCACAGGAAAATTTCTTTCACTCTTCCTATTTTTCTCAATGGTATGGACCCATGAGACTCACGACCAACCATTGTCCAACGTCGTGATGCATAGCTATGGGACTAATATTTGTAATAAGATAGTATTGGAGTAGAACAAAAATGGAAATTTGTGGTAAGTTCCTATGGGACCAAACTGCTGAGGTCATCGGGCCCTGGGCTTACAAACTACTTAATCTAACTTAAACTAATTTACGCTAAGGACAACACACCCACACCCATGCCCGAGGGAGGACTCGAACCTCCGACGGGATGGAGCCGCGCGAACTATGGCAAGGCTAGCCCGCGCGGCAGAGCAGCACAGAGAAGTTAAAAACCTTATGTTTATTGAACTAAATATAGATAGTGGGAGGTCGCAGAGGTGATGCCATAGTCGTTGAAACAGCTGCCTTTCTGCGATGAGTGATAACGATCGCATTCAGAACGTGTCGAGATGATGAACACATATACGGATTACTGGGAAAGTTTGGTAGATGAAAGGACCTCCCTTGTCGGTGGCTGGTATGTGCCAAGAGACGCTGCACTATAGATCTAGATCTTCGCCCCACACGAGTGGTCATCTCACTCGCATTTGATAGGTATTCATGAGCGAAAACAGCTCGTTAACTACAACGAGGAAACGTATTTCATTGTTGGTGGATAAAAATGTCTACAACGCTGACGAGTTACGAATTAAGGGGGGTAGGACGTCAAACGGGCCGACTTGGAGCAGGAGAGGCATCACAGGACCTTTTAATTTCCAGTGTCTATACTTTTACAAATAAATTCATAAAACTTTGTCAGCACCACCAGGAAGGATTCAGGATTCACACGCATTGCAGTGGAAGTTCGAAAACATAACAAAATAAATTTTTTTTACGTGGGACATTTCATCATTTTTTCACTTACTAATGGCTGCATTTGTTGCTATAGGTACACTTTTCTTCATAAGTTAGAGAGATTCTTCGATGAATTTTGCACATCATACATACCATACTCACAGGTGCATGAAACTCTAGAATTTATTTAATTTATGAAAAAATGAATGAACTGTTATATTTTAAACTTCATGTTTAGGAAAAACCCAAATTTTATAGTTAATTACCATAATTTTTACCACAGTTTTTAATAGATTTCGAAAATTCTAGAGTTTCATACACCTTTAAGTATGGTTTGTATGCTGTGCACAATTCATTGAAGATCTCTCTTACTTATGAAGAAAAGTGTACCTATAGCAACAAATACTGCCATTAGTAAGTGAAAAAATGATGAAATTTCACATGTAAAAAAAAATTATTTCGTTATGTTTTCGAACTTCCACTACTATGAGTGTGAATTCTGAATCCTTCCTGGTCATGCTGACAAAGGTTTATGAATTTTTTTGTAAAAGTATAGACAGTGGAAATTAAAATGTCCTGTGGTGCCTCTGCTGCTCCAAGTCGATCCATTTGACGTCCTACCCCCCTTAACTAATCCGGTAAGTCCGAAATATGCATTTGTATTCGTAAAGAGATATGAATAACCCTGTGTATATATGTATCTATACGTATGATCTCTGTTAACTTGCTTAGGTTGTCCATATTCTCCTTCTGAAGGAGAAATTTTTATAAATGTTGAAACCATGGTGAAGGGGTTTAATAAATCTTCCAGTTTGCAACTGTTTGGCTGTTTCAGTATTTCTACAATAAGATAATTCTCATTTATTGTTGCGTTGCAGCTGCACATTTTTAGACTACCTTTTTCGATCAGTCGGGATCATGTGCAGTAGTCTAATAGGTGGTTCTAAGTAGAGGAGGCGGGTAGCTGACGCAGCTACTTAGATCTGAAGATGATCCTGAGTGATCGAAACATGTATTTAGAAATGAACAACTGAGACGAAACAATAAATGAGAATGAGAATTCTTGCCGGTCGAGTAGCGTAGCCACATTTGGTCGACATGTTTTATGAGGTCGGTGAGGGTTTGTTTATTGGTGTTGTCCTTTATAACGTCCGCGTCTGCACTGTTGTGACAGGCGGAGGCGGACTGGAGCCGGAGTTTTCTCAATACAGATTCAACGCCTTAACGCTGACTCAAGTCGCCCCGCCTCTAAATTTAAGCCCGGGCGAGTCAGTTGGCGAGTCGGAGCGCGAATATATACGTCGGCCGCGGCAGATACGGGGACAGCCAGTACGCCCTCGTCCGCTCCGTCCACAGAGCAGACGCGGCCGCGTCCGGCGCTGGCGGGCGACGCGCGATTGCGCATAAACGTCCGCGTGAGTTACCGGCAGGCGAGCGTATTTCACCGGCTCCGTAGTCGTCAATTAAATATGCTAATGAGCGGGATTACGCTCCTCTGTACGTCTATAAGTTAGCCGCAGCGGCGGTCGCCGGGCCGCGCGGCGCGGCGCGGACGAGGCGGCGGCGGCGGCGGCGGCGTCAGCCCGTTTCTTATGGAATGGAAGTCGTTTGGAAGTTGACGTTGACGATGTGTGTGCTTGTCCTATATATCACCCGGATATATGCGCCTGCTTTAGCCGGGAAGGAGAAAACCCTTCATGTTGGAAATGAAATACATGATATAGGTGAGATGTAGTTGTATACGTTATCCCCACCAGTCAGAGAGAGCACGGGGGCGGTGTCAGGGGCGGGTGGTGGGAGGAGGCAGAGTGGGGGGTGGGGAGGAGGGGGAGGGAGATAAGTTTGGGCCGCGGTGCTTAAGAGCGGGCGCCTGTTTTTCAGGCGCTGGCGGGCGGGGAGTGCGCGTCCCATCCGTCATGGAGCGGTCTCCGCGAGCGGCGGGGCAGCAGTGCGGACCCGGCGTAGCAGGGCCGCAAGAAATCAAGGCTGGCCGCGGCCGTAGCTGCCTGCTGCCTCCGGCTGGCCCGCGCTCTGTGGGCGGACGCGGCAAGCGCGATGGATATATGCAAGCTCCGCTCCGCGCCGCGCCGCGCCGCCCGCGCCGTGAAGTATTGGCACGTGCCTTCATAAATTCCGGGGAGGCGTGAGCCTTTAAAACCAGCCGCAGGAAACTAAAAGGCTCTGCCCTGCTCTCCTCTCTGCTCTCCTTTGCCCCAATTCGTTTTTTCTGTATTTATTTGCCGGCATTACATAATATTTTCGTATGCTGGGGCGGGCCGCCGCGTATTTTTGCCTACGCTTTACCTTTGCCTCCTCCCTCCTCAGTTTCTTTTGTCGTGCTTTCGTCGCTTGCCAGGAAAGAGAGCTGTCCCTCCGATGATATTCGTTGTTTCTGGTCGAATCTACATCTACATCTACATCCATACTCCGCAAGCCACCTGACGGTGTGTGGCGCAGGGTACCTTGAGTACCTCTATCGGTTCTCCCTTCTATTCCAGTCTCGTATTGTTCGTGGAAAGAAAGATTGTTGGTATGCCTCTGTGTGGGCTCTAATCTCTCTGATTTTATTGATCCTCACTGTCTCTTCGCGAGATATACATAGGAGGGAGCAATATACTGCTTGACTCCTCGGTGAAGGTTGTTGTTGTTGTTGTTGTTGTTGTTGTTGTCTTCAGTCCTCAGACTTGTTTGATGCAGCTCTCCATGCTACTCTATCCTGTGCAAGCTTCTTCATCTCCCAGTACTTACTGCAACCTACATCCTTCTGAATCTGCTTAGTGTATTCATCTCTTGGTCTCCCTCTACGATTTTTACCCTCCACGCTGCCCTCCAGTACTAAATCAGTGATTCCTTGATGCCTCAGAACATGTCCTACCAACCGATCCCTTCTTCTAGTCAAGTTGTGCCACAAACTCCTCTTCTCCCCAATCCTATTCAATACCTCCTCATTAGTTATATGATCTACCCATCTAATCTTCAGCATTCTTCTGTAGCACCACATTTCGAAAGCTTCTATTCTCTTTTTGTCTAAACTATTTATCGTCCATATTTCACTTCCATGCATGGCTACACTCCATACAAATACTTTCACAAACGACTTCCACACACTTAAATCTAGACTCGATGTTAACACATTTCTCTTCTTCAGAAACGCTTTCCTTGCCATTGCCAGTCTACGTTTTATATCCTCTCTACTTCGACCATCATCAGTTATTTTGCTCCCCATTAGCAAAACTCCTTTACTACTTTAAGTGTCTCATTTCCTAATCTAATTCCTTTAGCATCACCCGACTTAATTCGACTACACTCCATTATCCTCGTTTTGCTTCTGTTGATGTTCATCTTATATCTTCCTTTCAAGACACTGTCCATTCCGTTAAACTGCTCTTCCAAGTCCTTTGCTGTATCTGACAGAATTACAATGTCATCGGCGAATCTCAAAGTTTCTATTTCTTCTCCATGGATCTTAATACCTACTCCGAACTTTTCTTTTGTTTCCTTTACTGCTTGCTCAATAGAGGGATTGAATAACATCGGGGAGAGACTACAACCCGGTCTCACTCCCTTCCCAACCACTGCTTCCCTTTCATGTCCCTCGACTCTTATAACTGCCATCTGGTTCCTGTAAAAATTGTAAATAGCCTTTCGTTCCCTGTATTTTACCCCTGCCACCTTCAGAATTTTAAGAGTATTCCATAAAATTTCAGTATTGCAGATTGAGTCGTCGCTTGCCAAGAAAGAGAGCTGTCCCTCCGATAGAATTCGTCGTTTCTAGTCTCGCCGGGAATATGATTTTCTCTTAACCCCATCTTGTCATTCCGGATTGGGACGATACATCAGAATTATCGGCCAAGATGAAACTAATTATCTCTCTCTCACGGTTCACACAGCGTATGTCGTGCATGTGATTCTTGAAATGTTCCCGCCATAAGGAGTATTCCATAAAATTTCAGCATTGCAGACTGAGTCATCGCTTGCCAGGAAAGAGAGCTGTCCCTCTGATAGAATTCGTGGTTTCTTGTCTCGCCGGGAATCTGATTCTCTCTTAATCCCATCTTCTCATTCCGGATTGGGACGATACATCAGAATTATCAGCCAAGATGAAACTAATTGTCTACATCTACATCCATACTCCACAAGCCACCTGACGGTGTGTGGCAGAGGGTACCTTGAGTACCTTTATCGGTTCTTCTGTCGGTTCTTCTATTCCAGTCTCGTATTGTTCGTGGAAAGAAAGATTGTCGGTATGCCTCTGTGTGGGCTCTAATCTCTCTGATCTTATCCTCATGGTCTCTTCGCGAGGGAGGGAGCAATATACTGCTTGACTCCTCGATGAAGGTATGTTCTCGAAACTTCAACAAAAGCCCGTACCGAGCTACTGAGCGTCTCTCCTGCTGAGTCTTCCACTGGAGTTTATCTATCATCTCCGTAACGCTTTCGCGATTACTAAATGATCCTGTAACGAAGCGTGCTGCTCTCCGTTGGATCTTCTCTATCTCTCCTATCAATCCTATCTGGTACGGATCCCACACTGCTGAGCAGTATTCAAGCAGTGAGCGAACAAGCGTACTGTAACCTACGTCCTTTGTTTTCGGATTGCATTTCCTTAGGATTCTTCCAATGAATCTCAGTCTGGCATCTGCTTTACCGACGATCAACTTTATATGATCATTTCATTTTAAATCACTCCTAATGCCTACTCCCAGATAATTTATGGAATTAACTGCTTCCAGTTGCTGACCTGCTATATTGTAGCTAAATGATAAGGAATCTTTCTTTCTATGTATTCGCAGCACATTACACTTGTCTACATTGAGATTCAATTGCCATTCATTGCACCATGCGTCAATTCGATGCAGATCCTCCTGCATTTCAGTACAATTTTCCATTGTTACAAACTCTCGATATACCACAGCGTCATCCGCAAAAAGCCTCAGTGAACTTCCGATGTCATCCACAAGGTCATTTATGTATTTTGTGAATAGCAACGGTCCTACGACACTCCCCTGCGGCACACCTGAAATCACTCTTACTTCGGAAGACTTCTCTCCATTGAGAATGACATGCTGCGTTCTGTTATCTAGGAACTCGACAATCCAATCACACAATTGGTCTGATAGCCCATATGCTCTTACTTTGTTCATTAAACGCCTTGCGGAAGTCAAGAAACACGGCATCTACCTGTGAACCCGTGTCTATGGCCCTCCGAGTCTCGTGGACGAATAGCGCGGGCTGGGTTTCACACGATCGTCTTTTTCGAAACCCATGCTGATTCCTACAGAGTAGATTTCTAGTCTGAATCTGATTCTCTCTTAACCCCATCTTCTCATTCCGGATTGGGACGATAGATCAGAATTATCGGCCAAGATGAAACTAATTGTCTCTCTCTCACGGTTCACGCCGTGTTATGTCGTGCAGTGATAATGATGTGATTCTTGAAATTTTTCCGGCATAAAGAGTATTCTATAAAATTTCGGTATTACAGACGGAGTCCGTCGAATGCTTTCCACGGTGTACATCTACATCTACATGGATGCTCTGGAAATCACATTTAACTGCCTGGCAGAGGGTTCATCGAACCACCTTCACAATTCTCGTATAGCGCGCCGGAGGAATGAACACCTATATCTTTCCGTACGAGCTCTGATTTCTCTTATTTTATCGTGGTGATCGTTCCGCCCTATGTAGGTCGGTGCCAACAAAATATTTTCGCATTCGGAGGAGAAAGTTGGTGATTGGAATTTCGTGAGAAGATTCCGTCGCAACGAAAAACGCCTTTCTTTTAATGGTTTCCAGCCCAAATCCTGTATCATTTCTGTGACACTCTCTCCCATATGTCGCGATAATACAAAACGTGCTGCCTTTCTTTGAACTTTTTCGATGTACTCCGTCAGTCCTACCTGGTAGTGATCCCATACTGCGCAGCAGTATTCTAAAAGAGGACGGACAAGCGTAGTGTAGGCAGTCTCCTTAGCAGGTCTCTTACATTTTCTAAGCGTCCTGCCAATAAAACGCTGCCTTTGGTTAGCCTTCCCCACAACATTTTCTATGTGTTCTTTCCAGTTTAAGTTGTTTGTAATTGTAATACCTAGGTATTTAGTAGAATTTACGGTTTTTACATTGGACTAATTTATCGTGTAACTGAAGTTCAACGTGTTCCTTTTAGCACTCATGTGGATGACCTCACACTTTTCGTTATTTAGGGTCAACTGCCACTTTTCGCGCAATTCATATATTTTTTTCTAAATCGTTTTACAGTTAGTTTTGATCTACTGATGACTTTATTAGTTGATAAACGACAGCGTCATGTGCAAACAACCGAACACGGCTGCTCAGATTGTCTCCTAAATCGTTTATATAGATAAGGAACAGCAAAGGGCCTATATCACTACCTTGGGGAACGCCTGATATCACTTATGTTTTACTCGATGACTTTCCGTCAATTACCTCTCTGGCACGAAATCGCAAATCCAGTCACATAAATGAGACGATATTACATAAGCACGCAATTTTACTACGAGCAAGCTTGTGTGGTACAGTGTCAAAAGCCTTCCGGAAATCCAGAAATACGGAATCGATCTGAAATCCCTTGTCAATAGCACTCAGTTCTTCATGTGAATAAAGAGCTAGTTGTGTTTCACAGGAAAGATGTTTTCTAAACCCATGTTGACTGTGTGTCAATAGACCGTTTCCTTCGAGGTAATGTTCGAACAGAATAAATGTTCTAAAATCCTGCTGCATGTCGACGTTAACGATATGGGCCTGTAATTTAGTGGATTACTCCTACTACCTTTCCTGAATATTAGTGTGATATTTCGGCTGACAACCATTCAGCCATCTTCAGGTGAGTCTAGTCTAGAACGAACAGACAGAGGTTTATCAATAAAGAAATTAGTAAATTGGTCCTGTGGCAGCTCATGGTTCATTTATCATGAAGATGCGATAGGTAATTACGTCCCTGGGTGGATAATTCTTCAAAGTCGTAGCCAGTGAACGTAGAGCTGAGTCAATGAGGACAATGGCGGCGGTAAGCTATACTTGGTCAACGTCGGCAGAAACATCACTAAGCGCAAAATCGACACGTCCGCCACGGAAAACACGTCCATATAGAACGTCGATTGTCTTGGCAGGATCAACATTCATATCATATTCGGTGTCGACGCCCACAACTGTTTTGTAAATCGTAGGTCGCCGTCGATACACACGATGCCTGCGATGGCGTGGCGTTTTGCCGACTGCTGCCGTCCAGCCAGTATCATCACTTATATATCATTGCGCCCATTGGATGACGTCAGAAACTGATAACGTACCTAGAAACTTCTCGCGGCATCGGAGAAGCCCTATCCCGGACGCTTGATGTAGTGATGCATATAACTTTATACCAAAAATTGACCCAGAGACATATGCGCTACGGCATCCGCTACATGGGCGACCTCTGTCGAGTTTTGCGCTCTCTTCGAATATTGCTCCATCTATGGCGCGCAGGCGCATGCGTACTGGCGATACTACATGTGCGCTCTCTGTCGGAATACAGGCATGCCGAGTTAAAAATTCAGATGTCAAAATGAAAAAAAATTACCTGTCGCTAGACGTTGCACTAACCATAAAATGTTTTCTTTCTGAAGAAATAAAATAAATCAATAGGTCCCACGCCTCGTCCAGTTGAAAGCCGCCATCACGAATAATAAGATCTTGCGCCAAACGTATTTTCAGCGTTTCCTTAATAACTCAATCCCAGAATCATCTCATCGAGGCCAAAATTTCCGTAGCAGAATAATCCATGTCCCTTGGAGATGCAATGCTCGGCTGTGGCTAACTTACTGGGCTGCGAAAAACGAGTGTGGCGATCATGTTCAACGCATGTTTCACGGACTGTGCGCGTCATGTGGTCGGTGTAGGCTTTGCACACTGGCAAGGTATTCTGTAAATCCCAGCCCTCCGCAGTCCCAGATCATCCTTTGCCGAAAAGAGAAGAGCAGACGTCTCTGTAGGTGGGAGGAAGACGACTGTATCCATAAGACACTACGACGAAATATTGTCAACGTACGGGAGGAACGCCCTGGACTTATCCAAGTCGGAAACGTGATGGTACGCATTACTCCTCCTTACACGAGGCATCACAAAAACGTTTCACTAGGCAACGCTGGTCAACTGCTGTTTGTGTATGACAAATCGGTTGGAAACTTTCCTCATGTCAGCACGTTGCAGGTGTCGCCACCGGCGCCAACCTTGTGTGAATGCTCTGAAAAGCTAATCATTTACATATCACAGCATCTTCTTCCTGTCGGATAAATTTCGCGTCTGTAGCACGTCATCTTCGTGGTGTAGCAATTTTAATGGCCAGTACTGTATATTTTGAACCCAGTCTACTACTTCCATTTCACATACACATTATTTCAAACCTTTACGAAACTTTTTGTCACTGACAATCCCCACAGACTGATGAAAAGAAAAAACTTTATCCTTCACTACATTTTCGCTGTTCGCGCAGTTAAACCGCCACATGAAGCAAGACTTTTAATTTATTACTTCTTTATGACTAACTGCATTCATGACACATTTTCCAGACACATACACCACTGAATGTACCAACAAAATATATCAATGTACAACACGTAGTTCAGCAGATCTCACGTCATAAACACCGCGATGCGTGAAAAATTGCCGCATCACGCAAGGCGTTTAAATTTATTACTTCGTTGCTACTATCTCTATTCGCAGCACTTTTCGCGTACAGTATCGACATAAGCCGCTGAATTTATCCACAAAAATATATCATTGTACGGCACATAGTTCACCAGATATGACGTCAAATATTAATTTATTTCTTCTTTACTACTAACTTTATTCGCAACCTATTTCGCGGACAGTATTCACACATGTCGCTGAATGTACCTACAAATTCTCTGAAATTTAGTTCAGAAAATATGATGTGAAATACAGAGTTGCTTGAAAACACGATCATTACTGTTCTCACTTCCACAAGTTGACAACTGCACTGAACTAATCAAAACAGCAGCAGAAGTATTGTCTAGGTGAAATACATAAACACATATACACGTTGTTTAACAAAGTAGTAGACGAGTGTCAATGTGAGTTATTTAAATATTTCTCAGGCCCATGGAAACTATTAGATATTACATTTTTCAGTTATTTCTTAGTAAACCTTTAGTTTTTTCCTTCATTACTGGTTGCATTGCCGGCCGCTGTGGCCGAGCGGTTCTAGGCGCTTCAGTCCGGAACCACGCGGCTGCTGCGGTCGCAGGTTCGAATCCTGCCTCGGGCATGGATGTGTGTGATGTCCTTTGGTTAGTCAGGTTTAAGTAGTTCTAAGTCTAGGGGACTGATGACCTCGGATGTTAAGTCCCATAGTGCTTAAGGCCATCTGAACCATTTGAACTGGTTGCATTTCGATGAACATTATTCCAGATTGATATAGTTTGGTTCTGTGATGTACGAATAAAATCCCAACTTATAGCTTCGTAATTGTGAATTTAACTGTGTAGCACTATCGTTTTACACAGACACCTTGGAGACAACCAGAATATACTATCTAATCAAATGTATCGGGACACCTATTAGTAGAAATTAATATGAGGTGTGTCCACCTTTCTCTTTTATGACGGCTTGAACTCTGCTTGGTGACACTTTCAATGAGGTGTCTGAATGTCTGTAAAAAGGTGGCAGACCAAACCTTCTCCATAACCGAAATCGGAGAAGATAGTGATGTTGAACGCTGGAATCTGGAGCGAAGTGAAGGTATTAGGCTGGCTTCAGTTCGGGACTCTGGGCACGTCAGTCCATTTCAGGAATGTTATTGTCCATAAACCGTTGCCTCACAGATGCTGCTTTCTGGCAGGGTGCATTGTCAAACTGATACAAAAAGCAGTCATCTCCGAACTGTACCTCTGTTGTACGCAGTACACAATGCTTCAAAATATGTTCATTTTCCTCTGTATTTAGCGTTTTCTTAAGCGCAATAAGGAAGTCACGTTCTAACCATGGCAAACACCCCCATACCGTTAGACCACCTCCTCCGTACTCCACTGTTAACTCTATTTAGACGGCACATACACTGTGTGATAAAAAATATCCGGACACCTGGCTGAAAATGACTTACAAGTTCCTCCATCGGTAATGCTGGAATTAAATATGGTGTTAGCCCACCCTTAGCCTTGATGACAGCATCCACTCTCGCATGTTCAATCAGGGACTGGAAACTTTCTTGGGGAATGGCAGCCGATTCTTAACGGAGTGCTACTCTGAGGAGAGGTATCGATGTCGGTCAGTGAGGCCTGGCACGAAGATGACGTTCCAACACATCCCAGAGGTGTTATATAGGATTCAGGTCAGGACTCTGTGCACGTCAGTCCATTACAGGGATGTTATTGTTGTGCAACTACTCCGCCACAAGCCGCGCATTATGAACAGATGCTCGATCGTGTTGAAAGATGCAATCGCCATCCCCGAATTGCTCTTCAGTGTGGGAAGCAAGAAGGTGTTTGAAACATCTATGTAGGCCTGTGCTGTGATAGTGCCACGCAAAGCAACAAGGGCTGCAAGCTCCTCCATGAAAAACACCCTCGCCTCCGAATCTTACTGTTGGCACTGCACACGCTGGCAGATGTCGTTCTCCGGGCTTTCCCCGGACCCACACCCTACCATCGGATCGCCACATTGTGTACCGTTATTCATCACTCCACACAGCGTTTTTCCACAGTTCAATCGTCCAATGTTTACGCTCCTTACACCAAGCGAGGCGTTGTTTAGCATTTACCGGCTTGATGTGTGGCTTATGAGCAGCCGCTCGAGCACGAACTCCAAGTTTTCTCACCTCCCTCCTAACTGTCATAGTCATCCTGATGGCAGTTTGGAATTCCTGTGTGACGGTCTGGATAGATGTCTGCCTATTATACGTTACGACGCTCTTCAACTGTCGGCGGTCTCTCGTCAGTCAACAGACGAGGTCAGCCTGTACGCTTTTGTGCTGTACGTGTCCCTTCACGTGTCCACTTCACTACCACATCGGAAACAGTGCACCTAGACATGTTTAGGAGTGTGGAAATCTCGCGTACAAACGTAGTCTAATAACTACTGAAGTCGCTGTTATGGAGTACCTGGCAGTAGGTGGCAGCACAATGCACCTAATATGAAAAACGTACGTTTTTGGAGGTGTCAGAATACTTTTAATCACGTAGTGTAATATTCTCCAAGAATTAACTGAAACCCTTCCGTCGAATTGCCACAAGGTATAGCGTGATTCATCACTTCAAATCACTTGTTTCCAGGTATCCACTGTGTACTGGCGTCGTCCTTTGCGGCTTATGCCATCGCAAGCATCGCTTAGTATTGACTGCAGAAATGTGTGGTTTATGAGGAGCTGCTCCTTCATTGTACCTATTTTTTTTAACAGTAATTGTGCTGGCTGGACTGCTGGTAGCACTTTGGAACTCAGGAGGAATTTCTTTTTCTGATTTCATCCTATTTCTTTACAGCCTTCCTCCTCATTGCTCGACTGTCCCCGACCGTCAGTACATGAGGTCTACCTGGTGCTGGCTTAACTGTGGTTCTTCCTACGCGTTTCTGCTTCACAGTTACATCACCAACAATTGAGCGGGGTAGTTTGAGAAGCGTTGAAATGTCACTTATGGCTCTGTTACTCAAGAGACATCCAAGGACTAGTCCACGTTCGAAGTTACTGCGTTTTCCTGACCGACCAAAGCACGGGGTCCCGGGTTCTATTCCCGCCGGGGTCAGGGAATTTCACCTGCCTCGAGATGACTGCGTGTTTGTGTTGTCCTCATCATTTCATCATCATTCCTGAAAGTGGCGAGATTGGACTGAGTAAGGGTTGGGAATTTGTACGGGCGCTGATAACCTCGCAGTTGAGCGCCCCACAATCCAAACATCATCATCATCATCATCTGACCGACCAATTCTGCAGTTGTTGTTCTCTGCTGACAGCACATTACTCCCTTCCTCCTTTTATAATGACGTGTCTGCCTCTTGTGGCATCTCATAATCAAATCCACATTACACCGTGGTATCTGAATACCTTCGATCATGTAGTGTACCTTTAATTTCAAGCTCCATAAAGTAGGCCATAGCAGCTACTTGTCTGTCAGAAATTACTACACTACTGGTCATTAAAATTGCTACACCACGAAGATGACGTGCTACAGACGCGAAATTTAACCGACTGCAAGAAGATGCTGTGATATGCAAATGATTAGCTTTTCAGAGCATTCACACAAGGTTGGCGCCGGTGGCGACACCTACAACGTGCTGACTTGAGGAAAGTTTACAACCGATTTGTCATACACAAACAGCAGTTGACCGGCGTTGCCTGGTGAAACGTTGTTGTGATGCCTCGTGTAAGGAGGAGAAATGCGTACCATCAGGTTTCCGACTTTGATAAAGGTCGGATTGTAGCCTATCGCGATTGCGGTTTATCGTATCGCGACGTAGCTGCTCGCGTTGGTCGAGATCCAATGACTGTTAGCAGAATATGGTATCGGTGGGTTCAGGAGGGTAATACGGAACGCCGTGCTGGATCCCAACGGCCTCCTATCACTAACAGTCGAGATGGCAGGCATCTTATCCTCATGGCTGTAACGGATCGTGCAGCCACGTCTCCATCCCTGAGTCAACGGATGGGGACGTGTGCAAGACAACGACCATCTGTACTAACAGTTCGACGACGTTTGCAGCAGCATGGACTATCAGCTCGGAGACCATGGCTGCGGTTACCCTTGACGCTGCGTCACAGACAGGAGCGTCTGCGATGGTATACTCAACGACGAACCTGGGTGCACGAATTGCAAAACGTCATTTTTTCGGATGAATCTAGGTTCTGTTTACAGCATCATAATGGTCAGATCCGTGCTTGGTGACATCGCGGAGAATGCACATTGAAAGCGAGTATTCGTCATCGCCATACTGGCGTGTCACCCGGCGTGACGGTATGGGGTGCCATTGTTGTTACACGTCTCCGTCACCTCTTGTTCGCATTGACGGCACTTTGAACATTGGACGTTACATTTCAGATGTGTTACGACCCGTGGCTCTACCCTTCATTCGAAACCCTACATTTCAGCAGGATAATGCACGACCGCATGTTACAGGTCCTGAGCTGGCCTTTCTGGATACAGAAAATGTTCGACTGCTGCCCTGGCCAGCACATTCTCCAGATCTCTCACCAATTGAAAACGTCTGGTCAATGGTGGGCGAGCAACTGGCTCGTCACAATACTCCAGTCACTACTCTTGATGAACTGTGGTATCGTGTTGAAGCTGCATGGGCAGCTGTACCAGTACACGCCATCCAAGCTCTGTTTGACTCAATGCCCAGGCGTATGAAGGCCGTTATTACGGCCTGAGGTGGTTGTTCTGGGGACTGATTTCTCAGGATTTATGCACCCAAATTGCGTGAAAATGTAATCACATGTCAGTTCCAGTATAAAATATTTGTGCAATGAATACCCGTTTATCATCTGCATTTCTTCTTGGTGTAGCAATTTTAATGGCCAGTAGTGTATATCATGCTGCAACGTGTGCGAATGTCTTTGATAATTGGTCTCTGTCTGTCTCTCTCTCTCTCTCTCTCTCTCCATACTTCTTCTCTCATTCTACATGTATTCCCCCTTCTTGCACTTCCCATCTGCCTCTTCCTCTTCCTCTCCATTTCCATCTCTCTCTCTCTCTCTCCCCCTCCCTCTCCCTCTCCCCTCTTCTCTCTCCTTCCCACTCCCCCTGTGCACCTTAACTGTCCTTAATCCCTCCTTCTCTCTCCCTCCCTCACACTGTGGTGTGTGTGTGTCACAATTAAGGTTTCCCTGTCTTCTCAGGACGACGCTGCAGCAGCACGAGAAGGTGCACTCGGGCAAGACGGTGCCCTGCGACCACGCCGGCTGCATGTACCGCTGCCGGTCGCTCTCAGAGCTGGCCTTCCACCGCCGGACGCACTCCGACGAGCGCTCCTTTCATTGCGACGCCTGCAACTTCTCCACCAAGACCAAGTCGCAGCTCGTCCGGTACGTGCTCTCCGGTGGTGGCCGTGCACCCTGATTACCACATCTGTCCACGCCTTTATCTGACACTAATACACAGATCGAAAATAACACTGTAACCCTGCTTCAACTTAGCTCATCGGGACCTAGAGGCTCATATACTCAGGTGACAAAAGTCATGGGATAGCGATATGCACATATACAGATGGCAGTAGTACTGCGTACACAAGGTACAAAAGGGCTACGCATTGGCGAAGCTGTCTTTTTACTCACTCAGGTGATTCACATGAAAGGTCTCCCATGTGGCTATAGTCACGGGAATTAACAGTCTTTGAACGCGTAATGGTTGTTGGAGCTAGATGCATGTGATATTATATTTCGGAAATCGTTAGGGAATTCATATTGTAAGATCCATAGTGTGTGCCGAGAGTACCAGCCATTACCTCTCACCGCAGGCGACGAATTGGCCGACGGTCTTCACTTAACGACCAAGAGCAGCGACGTTCGCGTAGAGTTGCCAGTGCTAACAGACGAGGGTAGTACTGAGTGAAGTAACCGCAGAATTCAATGTGGGACGTGCGACGCACGTATCCGCTAGGACAGTGATGCGAAATTTGGCGTTAATGGGCTTTGACAGCAAAGGACTGACGTGAGTGCCTTTTCTATGAGCATGATATCGCCTGCAGAGCCTTTCCTGGGGTCGTGACCTTATCGGTTAGACCCTAGACGAATGGAAAACCGTGCCCTGATCCAGTGAGTCCCAATTTAAGTTGGTAAGAGTTGACGGTAGGAACTGAGTGTGGCGCAGCCGCTCATGGACTTCATGTTCCCAAAAAACGATGCAATTTTTATTGACGACAATGGACTGTTTCACCGGGCCACGACGGTTCGCGATTGGTATGAAGAACATTCTGGACAGTTCGAGAGAATGATTTCGCCACCGATCGAACATTTGTGGGAGATAATCGAGAGGTCACTTCGTGCACAAACTCCTACACCCGTAACATTTTCGCAGTTACGGACGGTTATAGAGGCATCTTTGTTCAATATTTCTGCAGGGGACTTCCAACGAGTTGTTGTGTCCATGCCACGTCGAATTGCTGCACTACGTCGGGAAAAAGAAAGTCCGAACGATATTTTGAGGTATCCCGTGACTTTTGTCACGTTATTGTATACCTACCACTATAATTAAAGATTGTAGGTATTCTCCTTGAAATTCAAACGGTATCAGAAAATACCTTAACAAGCAGAACTTCCTGCGCGGTAGTTGCAAAGAGGAACAGAACACCACAGATAGGAAGATCAGATGTAAACCGAAACAGAAACTACCAGGAGAAGAACTTTCAGTAACTACTGTAGCAGACTCTTATCATTGCATCGCTCGCAAATATCTAAGAAACTTTGGTCGTGTCGTGATAGTTATTTATTTTATTAGGAATTTAAGCTAAATATATAAAAAATCCTGCTTCTAGATTTTCTGTGTAACTCATAGACAAGAGTGAAACTAATATTTGTTAACAATATTCCTACTTACTTTTGATGACGAACTGCATTTTCAAACATTGAATTTGTTCCTGAAATTCGACTTAACTGTAATAGGAATAGAAGCACTACCTAAAGTGACGCATGAAAATTTGTGCTTGACGAAGGCTGAAACCGAAATTCCCGTTTATCGCGAGCAGTCGTCTTACCACTTAGACTACCCGAATATGCTCCCTGGACTGACCCAAACTTCCATATGTCACACATCTATCTATTTACTTTCACCTGCACAGGAATCACGAGATGTGTGAGTGTGGGTAAATGAATTAATGGTCTATGAGAAGAAACAGATAGATATGTGACATGTGAGGAAGTGTGTTCGGATATCCAATGTGGTAAGGCGATCACTCGTGATAAAGGGAATCTGGGTTCGGGCCCCACTCCAATACAAATTTTCATGTGGCACTTCATGTAGTACATCTTTACCTATTACAGTTAAGTTCAGTTTAAACAATAAAATTTTTCCATGTACTGAAGAGTATTTTTTGGCCATGTTATGTTATAGGCAACTCATTCAAAGTGGAATTACTGGTGGTCGCCAATATGGTAGTGACTGTTCGAGAAGCGCCTTGGTTTGGAGATTGACGCCAGGAGAGGAGTGCAGGGAGGTAGTTCGCATTTTGGACCAGCCAAGCAATGACAACCTAACAGATCTTGGGAGTTCCCTCAGAACTCGCTGGTAAAACAGGCACAGCTCTGCTGTTTTGTTACTGGGGCAGAGTTGTTAAACAGCACCTCGCAGGGTTGCTCAGCCTTACTTCCCCTGTGTCATGCAGAATTTAACACACACCATCTGTGTCCATCACAGAGGACCTCATGGATGACTGCCGGCCACCATCAGCACAATGCGGTGAAATGCAGCGGCCTTCAAGTTAGGCAGTGCGCAGTTATGCTCACTGTTGCTTCTCATTGCTAGCATTCCTCTCTCTAGCTCGTCTCAGTCTTGTGGGGGTTTCATTGATTAGATTTTCGTAACTTCTTTCTAATTGATGCTCGATAATATGTGAACTTGATATACAACACTAGTGCTCTCTTTCCTCCCAATCTTGGTGCTCAGATGTTCAAATGTGTGTGAAATCTTATGGGACTTAACTGCTAATGTCATCACTCCCTAAGCGTACACACTACTTAATCTAAATTATCCTAAGGAAAAAAACACACACACATGCTTTTTCTAATTTTCGTGTATTAGAAGCTATCTGAAGAGATGAGGCCCAGAGAAGAAATAAAAGCTGTATTAGCTGTCTGAGGCATCACGTTTACAAGCTGTAGCTCCTCAATACATCGTTGGTGATATGCTGGACTGTCATACTGGATATAGGATGGGCATCATTCCCGGTAGTATAGGTCGCTGCCGTGTATCACGTGGCAATTGGAAACCTGCATTCAATGGATTCCTGATGCTGAATGCCATTCTGATACTGCCTATTGTCACACTGTAGTGCATCTTCAATACTTTTTTCCTGTACAAGCGAATGAATTCATTCTTCATCGACCCATTCACTTTACCGGTCGCCCTTTGAATCTGTCTGGAATTTAAATTTTCGGTAGCTGGCTCGTCCCACACATAACACAGTCGAACGGTAAACAAGAGCTGAAACGAGAGCTCTCATAGAAACTATCTGCAATGTCATTCGTCAGGGATTGAGCCCGTTCGTTTCGATGCCAATGTATGTAGAGGTTCTTCACTAAGAACTGCCTTTAACATTATTGTCTCTCTCCGTATATGTTACTATTTATCCCTGTACATTTATTTTTCATTTTTCTTACTAGTTTGATGCAGTTCTCCACGACTTAATCTTCTGTGCGATCCTCTTTATCTCGTGCACCTACGCTAACCTCTCGCTAATCTGGCCCTCAATCAGCGTAGCCAACTCATTTTAAATCACATCACTACACGACATGCGGAAAGTCCCTACGTTCACCTTGAAATTTTCTACCGACGCGAAAATTCTAGACTGACGTAAAAAAAACTAATCACGTATTGGGTAGGGACATTATCACTTTAAGAACAATTCTGCTCACTGTGCAGTCACTGTTTTCAAACAAAACATTCACAGTGTTATTTGGGAAGCTTGCTGCAGTTAGCCTGTATGCCATGTGCGGCAGTACATCATTTTGTGCTTCTTACTAAAGGCGCCAACGGACGCAACGAAATGGACCCTTTCTATTGGAACTTACGCACTGTTTCCAGTTATTCTCCACTGCAGGCGTCTGAAAAGAAAAGACTAATTTTTAGTTTTAATTTTTAATTGTTATGTCCTTTTTTAATTTTATTTTCTGTTTCCTTTATCTAAGACTGTCGGGTACTTGGGAAGCGCAGGGATGCGAGAAAGGATTCGACAAGGAATAGATGGTACTCATTATACAAAGAAAGAAAATTAGCTTCAAATGTTCAATTGTGTGTGTAATCTTATGGGACTTCACTGCTAAGTTCAAAAATGTTCAAATGTGTGTGAAATCTTATGGGACTTAACTGCTAAGTTCATCAGTCCCTAAGCTTACACACTGCTTAACCTAAATTATCCTAAGGACAAACACACACACCCATGCCCGAGGGAGGACTCGAACCTCCGCTGTGACCAGCCGCACAGTTGGCGCTCAGTACTCGTGTTTTGCTGGTTTGTAAATCTTGAATACGGACTGTATCACAATTAAGGAGTCAAAAAGGGCTCTTCCCATTGTTATGATATCGGTACGGCCCTTCCTGTTCACCTACATCCCCATGATTAGCTACGAATCGCCAGTGTTCAAAGTGACTGCTTGATTAACACCTGCAAGTAGGATCATGTCAGATGCTTCCAAAACCACGCGGTATGACGTCACCTTCATTGGGTTCCATCTGTTAGCTGAAGAAGTGGGCGGGCGAAGTGTAACACCACATTGTGAAAGAGCTGTGAGAGAAAGAAAAATTCATGTTGGGGTCCTCGGTGTAGACTCAGGTACCTATATATGCAATAACTAAACTGAAACGAAAATGTTGATTCTGGTCTCAAAGAGTGCCGTACAAGGGAGAATCAAGGCCGTAAGTAGAAGTAGGAATGTGTGGAGGTATGATGTGGAATGATCAAACACGCATAGTTGTGGGTAAAGAAAATGGACGTCTGCTGTTTATAGTGATGGCAGTGGCAACTTGCAGTTTGTCTACTGAAGATGTAGCTTGCAAAACAAAAGCACGACAAGTATTGAAATACTGTTCAGGTGAGTGGAATTTTTAGAGAATACTACAGAGGGTTGTAGGTGTGGTCGCAGGTATGCTGCAAAGGTCACAAGTTGGAGATTTTACTTACTAGTCTTGCCTTCTTCGGGACAGTTGCAATAATAGTAACCGTGATCGAGGGAGTTCATCAATACAAATAAAAAGTATTATTATTATCATTATAGTTATTACTACTGTTCAGGTGAGTGGAGTTTTTAGAAAATACTACAGAGGGTTGTAGGTGTGGTCGCAGGTATGCTGCAAAGGTCACAAGTTGGAAATTTTACTTACTAGTCTTGCCTTCTTCGGGACAGTTGCAATAATAGTAACCGTGATCGAGGGAGTTCATCAATACAAATAAAAAGTATTATTATTATCATTATAGTTATTACTACATTCGTCTACCCAGCCGGGTAGCAGAGGGTGCTAAATCACAGGGAAGCGAGCCGGTGTTGGATCAAATCTGCCTCATGGATTAACAACGAGGGCTGAGTAACTGGCCAGCCTTAGCAGGAGGTTTGCCACACCTAACTAAGTAAATACTGTTGCTGTTTGCTAACCGCCTAAAAGACAACAGATGATAACACATTGACTTAAAGTGGTGAGGCGAGCAGTGGAGAGTAATCCACGGCCTGTCTTCTTCATATCCAGGTCTTCTACGCACGGGCGGCTCGCAGGTGCAGAGCTGTTCTGAAACGAGCAGCCAGTGGGTTTCTGCGCCACGTATCTCATACGCATGTGCATCTCTCGTGATGCCCTCATTTCTGGCTATACCATGCTGTATACCCGTGCACTTAACAGTCGAGTTCTTGACAATCCGACGACGATCTTCGTGATATAAGAGACTGTCTATACAAATGGCATGAAAATGAATACGGAAGAAGATAATCGCAACATTATGTGAGTAAATGGGACTTACTTAGAAAGACTCGGAACCCACGCCATTAATATGCTGTAACGACAGGCTGCGGAGGTCCGCACCGGCAGGGAACCTCGCTGGCAGCAGACTTTGCTGCGTCTCACTCTGGTAATGAGGTCGCATCCTACAGGAACACGCCAAAAATTGGGACTCGCGGTTGCGTGCTGTCAGTGCCTAGCTGGTGGCAGTGAGGCTCGTTGAGTCTACTCGCATCGCTCTGCTGTGCACTCGCGAATGTGTGCGTACACTACCAGACGAACTCGGCTACCAACGTCAACACTTATATGCATTAATATGGTCAACAATACTTGATGTAGACATAAAATCACCAAGAAAAAAATCAAGTTGCGACCTCGAAATATGGCGGTAGTCATCAGTTACATCCTCACTCTTCAACGCGACTCATTTTTCCCAACGATGAATGATCTGTAAGAGACCTGACAGTAGACGGTAAATCAGTCTGTCAACAGTCAAGTCTGAGGGTACCCATCGCCAGTTTCTTACACCACGTCAGAAATTGATTCAGAAAATATCATCAACTTAAAGGGACATACTCTCCGAAAAGGAGAACCTTTGGCTTGTAGCAAAATACACTGGGTTAATGTCCGCAGGGTACCACAGGGAGGCAGTGATATAGAAGAGTAGACCCCAGGTCAGAGCTGGCCTATTCCGCCCACTGCCCAGAACGGGTTTCCCCAGGTTCTCAGCCAGGTCGCTTGGAAGCTGTAGTGTACTCCTACTACAGTACTCGTTTTCCGGTTTTCTAGCATATTAAAACTGTGTGCCGAACTGGGACTCAAAGCCAGAATCTTGCCTTTCTCGTTTAATGCTCTTATCAACTGGGCTGTACAGTCCCTCACATCCCACACGCCTTACCCGCAATATCATTTCTTGGAGGATTTCTAGCACCACAAGGGGAACTGTGATGTCTAGACGGTAGCCGATAGTTGTCAGAAATAAAGGTGCGCGGTCAGATTTTGAGTTGCGTATGGATAGCTCAGTCGGTGAGAGCAGTGCCCGTCGAAGGCGAGGTTCAGTACCCGAGTCTCTGCCCGGCACACTGTTTTAATCTTCCAGGAAGTTTCAAAACAGCGCACACTCTACTGTAGAGCAGAAGATTCATTCTAGAGTACTCATGTTGGCGAGTCTTACTTCTCTGCACTAGATGTTATATTGTTATTTTTATGGTATTTTATGGTGTTAGGGACAAAATTAACATGCATTCTTGGTTTTCTAACTGTATATTGAAACGTCCATAGAAACTAAACTCGCCGTGTGTGTGTATTGTCGGGTGGTAATGTGTCGGTAAAGAGCTGTGGCAGATTTCTTGCTGTGCTCTTGAGTCCGTTGAAAGTCGCAAGTTTATTTGCAGTACTCCTCTCCAGCGTCTCTCCAGCTCCACGTCGACGTAGGGTAGCTGAAACTTTCTGCAGTAATTAGGAGGACTAGAAACAGTAATATTTATGTTCGAGGCTCACCTCATTGTTTATCAGAGATGAGCACTCGTTTGTTTCTTTCTCGAATACAACTTTTACTGTTACTGTCGAGTTGCAATACGTAATATTCATGTTCAGTTATCTAGAAATTAGCACTAGAGCATGTGTCAACTACTGTTTCTTAACTCTTCCTATTTTTATCAATCGTACTTTTGTCGTGTTCTTTTTCATTGCTTTTTATTACTGTAATGCTTTATATACGTTATTAGCTCATTACAGGCATGAACTATTGTATCCCCTTTTATTTTCGCTGTGCAATTAATTATTGAAAACTAATGTATGCCGACATTAGCGACATCTGGTGAACTTCCAACACAAACAGCTTGTGGCTACTGTACGAAAAAATGGCTCAGAGCACTATGGGACTTAACGTCTGAGGTAATCAGTCCCCTAGAACGTAGAACTACTTAAACCTCACTAACCTAAGGACATCACACACATCCATGCCCGAGGCAGGATTCGAACCTGCGACCGTAGCGGTCGCGCGGTTCCAGACTGTAGCGCCTAGAACCGCACGGCCGCTACTGTACGGCAGCTTGTGTTGAACAGTAGTGCTACTGACGACACGACTCGTGCATATGATGTTATTTACATATATTTGACGATGCTGGTGCTGATTCTGCATTTAACATTTGACGATGCCACTATGGCTGCAGTACATTACGATTTTGTTTTTATAAAACAGGTATGCCTCTTCATACTTAAAAGCACACGCATGCATATATTTGTCAGTAGTACTTTTCATTATGGTCTATGTGTTGTTTTAAAGCTGTAGACAATCGGCGAGTATATTTATGTTTTCCCATTTTTGCAGCAGATCTGATGATGGTCATTATCGATCGAAACCGGTAATCTGTTAGCAAAAGGTTTGTGACCATAGACGTAAATTAAAGGAAACTTACTACATACGTGGTCTGGCGCCTCAAACGCCTGTCATAGATCGCACCGCATACAACTCTACTTGCATATTGACCCACTCTCTAGAAGCCGTGGAGGGTCATGCGTGCTTTACAACTGTAAACAGTGCAACAATCAGTAAGTAATTGTAGAATTACTTTCTCAATTACAGTATTAATTTTTAACGTATATGATGTTTCACAGACAGGCCTCTTTTCTACTGCAGCCAGACACGTGTTGCGCGTACGCAGATGGAGATGGACTTACGGCGATAGTAGGAAATCGAGGTACTGATAGTGGTAGTAGTAATGCAGTACAACAATTACAAGAAAAATGATTTACAAGCTGTTTTTATAAAGCAAATAAGGAAAAACCTACAATAATTGCAAGAAACATGGAAAACAATATGCTGTTATTAGAGCAGAAATATAGAAACCTATTAACTACTGGTAGCGTAATCAGTAGGCTTAACCTACACACATTACATCTGAAACCAGTACTAACTATTCCCCCACTGTGATATTAACATTGTAGATCAATGTCCACCAACACCTCAACGAGAAACAAATGGACTTACCGATAAATGTACTGACACTTGTACCTCACGTACGTCGGCTCAGTTCTTGGCGATCTTCATTCGCGCCATCAAAGCAACAGTACGAATGTATTTCGCTGCTGTCCCGTTGTCCCAAATTGGCGTACAGTAAATTATGCAGTACTCTCCTCGTATTAATATCATCGAGAAAATTAAGTTCGTTCCACCGCGCAGAATACGGAGTAAAGTTCAAAACAATATGTGACTCGGTACGGGAAACAATAAGGTCTCGTACCATATATTGTGCTATCGTTCAATGATTTTTCTGGAGATCGCATAACTCTAAACAGAAGCAAGCACCGATCGTATGGTCCCCAGCTTGCTCTGTTCGTTCATGAGATCTACAAGGCAATAAACAGCGCTCACGTGTACCCGGTATTTCTTGGCATCCAGAAAGTCTTCGACTCACTCACACACCGTAACCCGTTAAATGATATACGTACATACGGCATGTCCGATCACACAAGTGATTGTACTGAAGACTTCCTAGCAAACTGATTGCCGTTGTTAGTGGAGAGGCATCGTCATAAGCGGTGGTTGCTTCCGGTATAGGTCACGGTAGTGTCAGAGGGCCTTAGTTGTCTACAATACGAGTAAATGACCTAACGAGTACATCTGCACCCTTTAAGGTAATTCACAGACGATGCGATTGTGTACCGGGAGGTGACGTCGTTGGTAACGTGTTTCGAGACGCAGAGGAACTTACTGATGATCAGCGCCTCGTGCAATGGTTGGCAGCTATCTTTCAATAGAAAAAGATGTAATTTATTATGCGTAAATAAACGAGAACTGCTATATCGTTGACTGCGCGATCGGCGATCAGTCACTGAATTCAGCCATAATATTCAAGTATCCAGGAATAACTGTCAGTAACAGTTTAATACGGATGTCGAAATATAACAGACAGGGGAAATATCTTCACATTTCAAGAAGAACGTAATAATTCCAATTCTAAAGAAGGCAGATACTGACATGGGTGATCTTACCGACCATCACGGTCACAAAATATTAACACGAATTATTTATAGAAGAACGGAGAAACTGGCAGAAGCCGACCTCGGGGAATATCAGTTTGGAACCCGGAGAAAATATGAGGCAACGTTAACCACATGCCTTATCTCCGAAGATATGTGGACCAAAGGCAAACCTACATTTATAGCATTTGCAGAATTAGAGAAAGCTTTTGACAATGCCGCCTGGACTACAGCCTTTGAAGTTTTGAAGGTGGCAGGGGTGAAATACAAGGGGATTAAGTTGTTTACAACTTTTATAGAAACCAGTCTGTGGTTATAAGGCTCAAGAGACATAAAATGCTAGCGGTAGTTAGGAAGGGTGTGGGACAGGACTATCCCCCGAGTTATTCAATCTGTACACTGAGTAAGCAGGAAATGAATTTGGAAAGATAATTAAAGTTCAGTGAGAAAAAATAAAAACTTTCTATCAGAGCCGACAAAGGAGTTGAAAGAGCAGGTGAACGGAGGGAGTAGTGAATTGAAAAAAAAAATATGGTGAGCATCAACAAAAGTAAAAGAAGGGTAACTGAACGTAGTCGAATTAAATCAAGCAATGCTCAAGGAATTATATTAGGAAATGAAACACTAAAATTAGTAGATGGGACCTGCTGTTTGTGCAGCAAAATAACTAATGATGGTCGGAGTTGAGAGGTTGTAAAATGTAGACTGGGAATAGCAAGGAAAATATTTCTGAAAAAGAGAAAATTGTTATCAGCTAATGTAAATTTAAGTGTTAGGAAGTTTTTTCTGAAGGTACCTGTGTAGAGTGTAGCCTTGTACAGAAACGAAACGTGGACGATATGCGGCTCGGAGAAAAAAATAGAAGCTTTTGAAATGTAATGCCACAGAAGACTGATGAAGATTGGATGGATATATCGAATAACTAATAAGGGGATACTGAATGGAATTGGGGAACAAAGGAAATTTATGGCACAACTTGACTGAGAGAAGGAAATGGTTGAGAAGGCACATCTTAAGGTATGAAGGAATTGTCGGTTTGAAAATGAAGTATGGGGAGTGAAAATTGTAGAGGAGGACGTGACATGAACTCAGTAATCAGGTTCTGGCGGATAAACGTTGCAGTAGTTATGCAGAGATGAAAAGGCTTGCACAGGATAGTCTAGCATGGAGAGCTGCATCAAACTAGTCGTCGGATAGTAACATCAACAATAACACACTCACAGCGGTGGAGAGAGCAGATAAGAACTCATACTTATTGTAAAAAGTCTAAGGCATTCACGTTCACGCACGATAGAGCTGACTTGCAAAGTAATTGTTCGCCCAGTTCTTAAATATTGTTTGTACGGATTGGACCATTACGAAGTAAGATTACTTGAAGAGATAGAAAACATGGAAAGAAGAGATGCACGACTTGTAACGAGTTTGTTTAGCCTTCGTGAAAGTGATACAGAAATGCTCCACAAACTGTAGTGGGGTAAGTTACAATAAGTAGTCTTTGGATTGCCACACAAAGTTGTGGTAACCTAGAAACATCGATGAAACGCCAGACTTGTACTTCACAATAGTAAACTGACACCTGAGATATTGTGTTCTGTTACTTGCCGTTCTGCCCGGAGAACATTCAGAGGTTAAAATTAGAAATTCGGCTTCAGCGTTGACAGAAAACTGGCAGTGAAATAGACACATGTCTCTCAGGAATCGTGTTACCATCTGAAATATTCTTACCTTTTTATGTTTTAGATCACGTAATTCAATTAATTATTTTTGGCAAGCTTCCATGTGGCGTTTAATTTGGGATATCGTATTTTATATTCTAGAGTTGACAAGCATGACTTCTTTGTGCAGTGAGAAGATGTGTAAGACATTAAGGCAGTAATTGCGCAACCGCGTTTCTTTGATGTATGTAATGAGCAGTGGATGTCGAGAAATTTCTAGCTTTGAGATTAATACGAAGACGTTAATATAAAACGAGCTGTTTTCTTTGAACTACTGGACGAAGTATCAGCAGCTGCGTCAGCTCCGTGGGCGGAGATCGCGAGGGAAGGGGTGAGAGTGAGGGAGGAGGGTTATCTACGACTGCATCTCTATCCTTGTGGCCAGCAGATATAATCGCTCCACAAGTGACTGCAAATGAGATATGCATTTTCAGATGCTGCAGTCAGAAAAATTAATTGAGAACTATTTCTCTGAAGACGTATCTACAGTGACATTCGCCCAATGTCATTCTGCCTAGACGTCTTCGAATGCGTTACAATGACAGTGCTTAGTTTGGAATTACACATGTTTTATACTGGGTGGTCAGAAACGGCCTGAAAAGTTTGTAAGGTTGTTGCAGGGCAAATCTTGCTGAAAAATAACTATCAAGAGAAAAAATCGGTACGTTGTGCCGTTTCCGAGTTAATTAGAACGGAAGTTAGCCAATCAGGCCGTTGTGAGCGCAAATTCAAGCGGCCTGGCAGACACAATCAGTTTTCCTCGTGGCGTAGACGATAGCGCACGAGACTGCCCAGCCTTTGGCTCAGGTTCGATCCTTACTGTCGCTCCCTCGTTCGATTTTAGTAAACAAAACGAAGAATGCGTGTAGCCTCATCGTCTCTGGTTGATTTTCAATCCTAATTAATGGGAAACGGCGCAACTTATCGAACTTTTCCTTAACTGTTATTTCTCAGCACAAACTACCCAATAACACTGTTTCTGACCACCCTGTATAACCTATGGTTAACATAAAATCATACGTCTGTGGAACAACCGAGTAAAATGCGTGTTCAGAACAAGACGAAAGCTTTCCACGTTGTTACTGACGCAGCTTCCCGCCGTAGCAAATCCAGCATTCCCTCCTTAATTAATCTTGCTACCAGTAATGACCGTATTCACTCAAAACATATTGCAGTATTCTAAATATTCTATTAAATAAAAGTGAAATCTGGCGAATAGTGTTAAAGAATGGTGAAGAAACATGATTTCTCACTAACGAAATTAGTAAAAATGTGTAGTATTTAATACTGGAACAGCTAGAAAATATATGAAAATTGGCTGTTCTCATAAGTTACCGAACTGCAGTCCCACTTTGAATATAATAATAATTAATAGTCATCGATACAAGCTGACAATTTCCCTCTATGACTCTGGACTACTGAAATATGTTAAATTCTTCTATGAAGAGAAACTATATTCAGCACGAAGTTACGCAAGTTAAAGCTTTCCCGCCGTCAAAACACGGTATCAATTAAAATCCATCTCCTCTGCTCCGATTAGTCGAAGCTAACTGGCTTAACGGTATCCACTTCACGCGTTTTATTAACGCATCGAATGAGATGTTGAATAAACCACTGCAGATTTCACTAAACATACCAAAGAAAGAGCAAAGTGCACGGACACTGCTGATACTAATTTATATGTAATACGATAAAACAAAATAACAAAACGGAATACTTTATACTACTGTAGGTACTCAAGAATGTGTAATGTATGCAAGTACTATTACAGTAAGTACTGTTACACAAAACATTAATACCTCGTCTCATTCTGGAAACATCCCCCAGCCTGTGGCTAAGCCATGTCTCCGCAATATCCTTTCTTTCAGGAGTGCTAGTTCTGCGAGTTCGCAGGAGAGCTTCTGTTAAGTTTGGAAGGTAGGAGACGAGGTACTGGCAGAAGTAAAGCTGTGAGGACGGGGCGTGAGTCGTGCTTGGGTAGCTCAGTTGGTAGAGCACTTGCCCGCGAAAGGCAAAGGTCCCGAGTTCGAGTCTCGGTCCGGCACACAGTTTTAATCTGCCAGGAAGTTTCATAGCAGCGCACACTCCGCTGCAGAGTGGAAATCTCATTCTCTATACCGAGAGATGTTAAGATAACACATTAAATCCAAATCTCTCTCTCTCTCTCTCCACTACTTCTTTCGTTATTTCTACTGCAGACTATTATCTACCATTTTCGCCGTTCCCCGAGCCAGTGTACTTCTTCTACGAGTACATATGAGATTCTATCGGCACTGCTGCCATCCTTTCTTTTAGTTTATAGCTTCCAATTGACTGGAAACTCATACTATCGGAAATGTTCTTAACACAATGTTAATGAGACTAAAGTTATGCCGTAATTATGTCCATTACTCTAACATCATCTTAATAATTCTTATTGTTGTTATTATTATTTGTGTAACTCATTTGCTTTCCACGTTGCAGTCCAAACAGAATCCGAAACACAACTGGTCGGATGTGAGAGGGTGCTTGAAGGCCATAATCTTGCCAGGTAAGGTGTTGAGTGTTGACCACCGGGTTACGCGGATGCATGTGCGAGGGAGCGCGTGAATCAATGGCGGCGAAATTTGACTTGAAGATTAGTGTTTAACGTCTCGTCAGCGAGACCAGTACTCCCCCTCCCTCCCCCATGTTGCTTGGGCATCATTGCTGAACCTAGGACCATCCAGTCTGAAATTATTCACCCGACAGTTCTTTGGCCCACTTGCAACTCAACAGCGCTGTTCTGTTACGCTGACTATACTAAGAGCAGAAACAAAATATTGATATTGCTTATCTAATATATAAAAATCGATGGTTATTTGTTTGTTCGTATTTTATGCGCTGCCATACCGTTAATTCGCTTGCAAAAAAGCTTTGTCAACTTATTGCTTGCACTTGCGCGAAGTTTATAGGCACAGCGCAATTAAATTACATTAAGTGGCGCGCGTGATGTATTTGAAAGAGCATGGAAGAAGTGAGATGTTTCAGTGTGACAGAAACAAGCAGATCAGTGTTTTATTTTGCCTTTCGCATCTCGATGCCGATAAATTTGAGTTATATCTAATCGAAAAATAGGTGCGCCAATTATTCTCTTTCGTAACATTAATCCACCCCTATTGTGTAATGGAACAAGACTCGCTTTGAAGGAAGTGATGCCGAATGTCATCAAGGCAGCTATTCTTAATGGAAAGTCGAAAGGAGAAGATGTCCTTACTCCATGCATACCATAATTCCCATAGTGATTGAATCTAGAAAACCCATTTTTTCGTATTGCCAGTTGTAAGTAGATTTTAATTGGTAGAGTGTTTAGACAGCGGGAAAGCTTTAACTTGCATAATTTCGTTCTGAGAATAATTTGTTTACATACACGAGTCGGACAGCCAAGGAATCTATATGTTTTTGCTGAGGACGGAAAAAAATATTGTCTACCTTAAAGAACTTCAATAATAAGGCCAACGAAATAAAATAAATAGCATTTATACTTCTCCATTATATATATTCTGTCTGAATAAATGTATTCATTATCGACAGTAAAGCAAATATCGTTGTACCATTCCTAATTAAATAAGATGACTCTTTCAAAGTTCCACAATTATTTCGTCTGTCGATGGGCCGCCTAAAGAAAATGTGTAATAAAATACTTGGATATTGTAATAAATGTTTTATTTTCGATGTTACTCGAAGATTATCATTTAAATTTCAGTGTGGTAACAATAAAGACACAAATATTCATTTTTAGTGACATATTTCAATAATAAACGCATGTGTCATCGATCCATTCAAGGTGGCTGATTTTTTTCATTGAGCCAGGCAGTTTTCATGAGAATGGCTTACAGCGAAATAGCTTTTGAATACCATACACATGTAATTAATTTTAAATACATTTCAGTTTTTTATTGTTAGGTGTTTTTGTTGGAATCTAAAACGAAACAACACGTATTCGACGCCAAGGAAGCTAAAAGTAGCATTTCCCTCTTCGAAGGTAAAAAAGTGCATATGATTGAGTATCAAAACAATTACAAACTAAGTATTAGGAAAAGTATAATGAAAACATTACTTAAAGGTTGTCCATAGTGGCCTGTTTAGGCCTAATATTAGACAAAATTCGAAATGGCTCAGTCAAGGGAACTCGCAAGGCATCGCTTAAAACACCTGATCTCCGTCCGCAGAACATAACTTTGAATTGTGAATATGACAAAATGGTGTTAGTTGCTTGTACTTTTCAATGATGAGTGTAAAAATTTAATCAATATTACTATGTCAGTACGACATTTCACTCATTAATACTTATTAATTACAAGTACGTAGTGCAAGTCTTACCTTCTTTCACTGTTGCTTTTGTCTTCGTGGCACTACTCACTACTAAAATGGCGAATATCTTGGAACATGAGGTAACTTAACGACTGCTGGACTGCACGTATTGTCAGTATCTACAGAGAAATCGAACGGACCCATCGATGGATCCGGTGCATCGATAGCAACCTTTTGAAGCTAAAGACGGAAACATTACAAATTACAAACAATAAGTAAATTTACTGATATTTCGCAACACCGATCCGCTACATTGATAGCCGCGCGGGATTAGCCGAGCGGTCTGGGGCGTTGCAGTCATGGACTGTGCGGCTGATCCCTGCGGGGGTTCGAGTCCTCCCTCGGGCATGGGTGTGTGTGTTTGTCCTTAGGATGATTTAGGTTAAGTAGTGTGTAAGCTTAGGGACTGATGACCTTAGCAGTTAAGTCCCATAAGATTTCACACATATTTGAACATTTTTTCGCTACATTGATAAAATCGATGGTCCTCTACTGCTCCCTGCCTTACATGTAGTGCGCGAAAATCTCCCCGAAGATCCCCCTGCTTCCGAAGAAGAAATCTTCATAGACTTCATGGCAAATAGCGAAGTCAAAAGATAATTTAATAATCGCTCTTTGAATTTTTGTTATGGTTGAATGGTGTTTTCTCCACTGAAAACAAGAGTACGTCGTACCATTTTCAACAACCTACCTTTGCGAAACCGGATTTTCTGCGTTGGCTGTACTGAAGACAAAATGCACAGCGAAGCTAAACATGAAAAATGTCCTCAGAGTGTCTATTTCTAATATTAAACCCTTCTCCGATAAATTATACTCTGAAAGCTAGGCCCAAGGGAATCACTAATAATTACTAAACGTCACAAATGGATTACAGACATTGGCCGCGAGTGGATATTGGTTGAAATCAACGAGGAAATTTGAAAATTTGTGTTGGGCAGCTATACGAACTCGGGTCTCCTGCCTCTTACGCGGTTGATCTGACAACTTTTTTTTTCTATTTCGTTCATGATCGTTCGTTGCTTTTGGTCTGGGCATGGGCGGACATCACTTGACACACGTTCAAGTTCACCAGTGATCCATTCACACAATTTTTTTTTCTTACAGAGAGCAGCAAACCCTCTGACAGAACGTGCTGAGCAACCGCAGTGGTCAATGAAGTTGCACGGATTACTTTAGCACAGTCCGTCACAAAAAGTGTGGTGATTCGACCTGTTGTGGTGCCATTCATGAACAGTATTCCAGGGCGTGTTTTCCAACAGGATATCGATCGTCCACGTAGCGGTGTTATAAGCCAATACGCTCTACAGAGTATCGACAAGTTGCCTTGGCCTGCTCGATCACCAGACGTGTCCACTATGGAGCACATGTGGGACATCGTCAGACGACAACTCCAGCGTAATCCACAACCAGCATTAACCGTCCCTGTGTTGACCGACCAAGTGCAACAGGCATGAAACTCCATCCCACAAACTGACATCCGGCACCTCAAAAACACATGTTCTAGAGACACTTGAGGAAACTTAGAGAACCGGGATTTGAAGCTGATTTCCGAACGATTCTACTCTGCCAACATACACTACTGGCCATTAAAGTTGCTACACCAAGAAGAAATGCAGATGATAAACGGGTATTCATTGGACAAATATATTGTACTAGAACTGACATGTGATTACATTTTCACGCAATTTGGGTGCATAGATCCTGAGAAATCAGTGCCTACAACAACCACTTCTGGCCGTACTAACGGCCTTGATACGCCTGGGCATTGAGTCAAACAGAGTTTGGATGGCGTGTACAGGTACAGCTGCCCATGCAGCTTCAACACGATACCACAGTTCATCAAGAGTAGTGACTGAAGTATTGTGACGAGCCACTTGCTCGGCCACCATTGACCAGACGTTTTCAATTGGCGAGAGATCTGGAGAATGTGCTGACCAGGGCAGCAGTCGAACATTTTCTGTATCCAGAAAGGCCCGCACAGGACCTACAACATACGTTTGTGCATTATCCTGCTGAAATGTAGGGTTTCGCAGGTATCGAATGAAGGGTAGAGCCACGGGTCGCAACACATCTGAAATGTAATGTCCACTGTTCAACGTGCCGTCAATGCGAACAAGAGATGATCGAGACGTGTAACCAATGGCACCCAATACCATCACGTCGGGTGATACGCCAGTATGGCGATGACGAACACACGCTACCAATCTGCGTTCACCGCGATGTCGCCAAACACGGATGCGACCATCATGATGCTATAAACAGAACCTGGATTCATCCGAAAAATGACGTTTTGCCATTCGTGCACCCAGGTTCATCGTTGAGTACACCATCACAGGCGCTCCTGTATGTGATGCAGCGTCAAGGGTAACCGCAGCCATGGTCTCCGAGCTGACAGTCCATGCTGCTGCAAACGTCGTCGAACTGTTCGTGCAGATGGTTGTTGTCTTGCAAACGTCCCCATCTGTTGACTCAAGGATCGAGACGTGGCTCCACGATCCGTTACAGCCATGTGTATAAGATGCCTGTCATCTCGACTGCTAATGAAACGAGGCCGTTGGTATCCCGCACGGCGTTCCGTATTACTCTCCTGAACCCACCGATTCCATATTCTGCTAACAGTAAATGGATCTTGAATTCAATAATCTGGTTGTTACACCGGTTTTTAATGTACCAGCATTTCACATTTTCTATGGCCTATCTCGCTCTTACATTAACCTGTGATCTTGCAATGTTAATCACTGAAATATGTTAGCTAGACAGATGTATTCCCGACATTTAATCACTCTACATCAATTATTTTTGATTGTTAGGACATTTTTTTCGTCACTGTATTATTATCATCAGTAGAATTAGGTACATAATCAAAAGGTAAAGTCAAAAACCATTCATAAGCCAAGATCGCACAAAATATGTTTCAGTAGAACGAAAACCAGCCCAAGTTGCAAATTTTTACTTTCTGTTCATTCGACGAGTGTTTTCAGGCCGAGACCCGTATTCAAATCATCATAACAGAGTCCAAAATGGCATTTCCGAAGATGTCAAAAATGTGCAATGAACATTTACGGTGCGTTCATGTTTGGAAATGCCATTTTAGACTATGTTACGATGATTCAAAAATGGGTCTCGGGCCGAAAATAGTCATCGATGTCCAAATACATACTGCTCATAGATGCTTGTTACATGACATTGTTTGGAGAAGGTGCTTTGTGTTTTTAAATATTTTAGTGATGACAAACGTTTATAATGTGCAGAGTTTTATCCACTTGACATATTGTGCATGAGGTCAGCATAACACGAACATGTGTTACTAAAAGAAAGGTTTTAGACTGTTGAAAGCGGTTGTATTAAATAAAAAGATATCTTGGCTTTTGAATGGTTCTTAACAGTTAAAGCAGATGGTCCTTCAGTACTCTCATGATGAGAAATTCAAAAGGTAAAGATTGTGAGAGACAGAGAAGGACTGCTCAGAGCAAAAAAGCGCTGCCTCTATTATCTAACGATGCTGAGACGTTACCTCGAGTGTCTCGTATCGTGGTAATATTCTCGTATTGGCGCTGAAATACTAATAGTTTGTATGTAGTGTTCGCAGCTCGCTTCTCGAGCAGGGGTCCCGGGTTCGATTCCCGGTGGGGTCAGGGCTTTTCACCTGTCCCGAGATGACTAGCTGTTGTTGTGTCGTCTCCATCATCACCAGTCATCCCCATTACGGTCGGAGGAAGGCAACGGCAAACCATCTCCATTAAGACCTTGCCTAGTTCGGCGATGCAGGTCCCTCGCATCGTTCCCCTACGCTCTGTAAAGAAGCTTGGGACTTCATTTCCATTTTGTATGTAGTTCACTTCTTGCGAATTTGACGCTTGTTACATACCACCTGCACTGTGTTGCAGAGCCAGCGGTATAGTTGCAGGAATAAAAGCAGCGTAGGTGGTATATTTAGCGCATTTAAAAAAAAAGAAGATATCAATGCGTGATAGTGAATGATTTGGCAGTCACACCAGGTGGTTGTCAGCTGCGTTGTGACATGCGTGTGTTTCGTGTGAGATGCGAGGGCACGGCTAGGGAGTGGCGCAGAGACAGGGCAGGCAGCCCCAGCCAGGGCGCTCCGTCACGGCTGCTGAATGTTGCAGCGGCCACGTGCCGCATAGATAACAATTAGCCAGCGGCAGCAGCAGCGGCTGCAGCGGCGGCGGCGGCGGGCCCAGAGCACCTCGCGAATAATTACGGCCGAGACGCGACTCCGGACTCGGCAGCCTCCGGCCGGCTGAGCGGCGTGTGCCGGGCGGGGCCGCCTCGGATTCCGACGTCTGCGTCATGCCGTCTCTCCTGTGCAGTAATCTACATCTGCATACTCCGCAAGCCACTTTGTGGTGCGAGGCGGATTTTACATTGTACCACCACCTTTCCTTTTCCACTCGTAAATAGACCGAGGGAAAAACGACTATCTATATGACTCTGTATGAACCCTAATTCCTCGAATATCTTCCTGATCCTCACGCGCAATTTACACTACTGGCCATTAAAATTGCTACACAACGAAGATGACGTGCTACAGACGCGAAATTTAACCGACAGGAAGAAGATGCTGTGATATGCAATTACCTTTTCAGAGCATTCACACAAGGTTGGCACCGGTGGCGACACCTACAACGTCCTGGCATGAGGTAAGTTTACAACCGATTTCTCATACACAAAAAGCAGATGACCGGCGTAGCCTGGTGAAACGTTGTTCTGATGCCTCGTGTAAGGAGGAGAAATGCGTACCATCACGTTTCCGACTTTGATAAAGGTCAGATTGTAACCTATCGCGAATGCGGTTTATAGTATCGCGACATTGCTGCTCGCGTTGGTCGAGATCCAATGACTGTTAGCAGAAATGGAATCGGTGGATTCAGGAGGGTAATACGGAACGCCGTGCTGGATCCCAACGGCATCCTATCACTAACAGTCGAGATGACAGGCATCTTATCCTCATGGCTGTAACGGATTGTGCAGCCACGTCTCGATCCCTGAGTCAACAGATGGGGACGTTTGCAAGACAACAACCATCTGCACGAACAGTTCGACGACGTTTGCCGCAGCATGGACTATCAGCTCGGATACAATGGCTGCGGTTACCCTTGACGCTGCATCACATACAGGAGCGCCTGCGATGGTGTACTCAACGACGAACCTGGGTGCACGAATGGCAAAACGTCATTTTTTCGGATGAATTCAGGTTCCGTTTACAGCATTATGATGGTCGCATCCGTGTTTGGCGACATCACGGTGAATGCACATTGGTAGCGTGTATTCGTCATCGCCATACTGGCGTATCACCCGGCGTGATGGTATTGGGTGCCATTGGTTACACGTCTCGGTCACCTCTTGTTCACATTGACAGCACGTTGAACAGTGGACGTTACATTTCAGTTGTGTTACGACCCGTGGCTCTACCCTTCATTCGATCCCTGCGAAATCCTACATTTCAGCAGGATAATGCACGACCGCATGTTGCAGGTCCTGTGCGGGCCTTTCTGGATACAGAAAATGTTCCACTGCTGCCCTGGCCAGCACATTCTCCAGATCCCTCATCAGTTGAAAACGTCTTGTCAGTGGTGGCTGAGAAAGTGGCTCGTCACAATACGCCAGTCACTAATCTTGATGAACTGTGGTATCGTGTTGAAGCTGCATGGCCAGCTGTCCCTGTACACGCCATCAAAGCTCTGCTTGACTTAATGCCCAGACGTATCAAGGCCGTTATTACGGCCAGAGATGGTTGTTCTGGGTACTGATTTCTCAGGATCTATTCACCCAAATTGCGTGAAAATGTAATCACATGTCAGTTCTAGTATAAAATATTTGTCCAATGAATACCCGTTTATCATCTGCATTTCTTCTTGGTGTAGCAATTTAAAGGCCAGTAGTGTATCTTGGCAGAGTAGAATCGTTCGGAAATCAGCTTCAAATGGCGGTTCTCTAAGTTGTCTCAAGTGTCTCTAGAACAGAACATCGCCTTCCATCCACGGATTCCCATTTCAGTTTCCGTTGCCTGTTGTTGGAACCTACCGCTAAAAATCCTAGCAGCCTGCGTCTGAATTAGTACGATGTGTTCCTTTAATCTGTCCCAGTGGAGATCCCAAAAATTCTAACAGTACTCAAGAATGGGTAGCACTAGCGTTCTATACACTGTCTCCTTTATAGAGCTACATGGTCCCAAAATCCTCCCAGTAAATCGACCATTCGCCTTCCCTACTACCAGACAAGTGCTCGTTCCATTTCACATCGCTACGCAGCGTTACACGTACATATTAAAGTAACTGTGTCAAGCAGCTCACTACCAATGCTGTATTCGAATCTTAGAGGATTTCTAGGCGCTTCAGTCTGGAACCGCGTGACCGCTACGGTCGCAGGTTCGAATCCTGCCTCGGGCGTGGATGTGTGTGATGTCCTTAGATTAGTTAGGTTTAAGTAATTCTAAGTTCTAGGGGACTGATGACCACAGATGTTAAGTCCCATAGGGCTCAGAGCCATTTGAACCATTAGCCATTTTCTTACAGGATTGTTTTTCGTTACTTTGGATCAAAATGGTTCAAATGGCTCTGAGCACTATGGGACTTAACATCTGAGGTCATCAGTGCCCTAGAACTTAGAACTACTTAAACCTAACTAACCTAAGGACAGCACACACATCCATGTCCGGGGCAGGATTCGAACTTGCGACCATAACAGTCGCGCGGTTCCAGACTGAAGCGCCTAGAACAGTTTGGCCACAGAGGCCGGCCGTTACGTTGGACAGTAACTCTTTTAGGATGTCTGCGACCATGTTTTGGCTCAGTAACACACTCTTGTCTTGATCGCTATATGCAGGGTGTTTCCGTAAGAGTGCGCAAAAGTGTAACGTGGCATAGAGAACGCTCCATTGAAGAATCTGAAGTAGGACACCTGGGGTCAGAGAAGACAGCTTAAGGAGATATGGAAGTAATATTGCCTACAGCTTTGTCTAGCATTGCTGTTTTCCAGCTTATTTACAACAAACAATGGTACAGGTTTACACGTACTGTGCTGTTTATTTACATGTAAATTATTTATTTCCTGCAAGGAAACAAGGAATTGCCAGAATTGTGTTCTGCCTGTGATGTGATTCGAAACAGGGATATTTGTCAGGTTGCGTCAGAATCTTGTTCGCCGATGTTACGCTTGCATTGAGGTTGACGGCCGTCAGTTTCAGCACATTTTCTAAGATACATTACAAATGGTACGTTCATTGTGTCAGTGACGGTATTTGCTGTTAAATGTAATTAAAGTAAAAAAAAAGTACACAGTAATGTGATTTTATTTCTATTGTCTCCTTAAGCTGTTTTCTCCAACGCCAGGTTCTCTACCTGAAATGTTCAGTGCAGCATCCTTATGTCCTGTCGCTTTAACAATTTCTTCAGATGAGATCTGTTGTACAGAGAACTTACATTAAAAAGATGGAACAAACTGTTATGTAAACAAATGCATAGAGTAATTATAGTGACACGTAAAGTGATCATATATCTTATGGATATATAGTGTTTAGTTAAACTTTAAAATGTCGTAGTCAACAACAGGAGTCGAACCGGCTTTCGCCGTGCGGCGCGTTACAAAGTAAATGTATTCGGACACCAGGTGGTTTTAGCGAACGGCTTATAGTAAATACGATTTCCCACTTTAATTTTTAATATGAAACAATTATTCCCCTCCTTAAATATTCTAACTACAGCATGCCCATGACATTTTAAAATCATTTTGTAGTGGTTTTTATTATGCATCGAAAGATGTGCGACTTGAATCACGTGACGCTGCATTTACAGAATCAACTTTTAACAAACAAGACTGTTATTGTTACATGTGCAGAAGAAATATACGACTGCAGTATTAATACATAATTATAGCTAGCAGTGTTATCTGTATAGAGGAGAAAAGAGCTCTAGTTAGAGGCCGGGAGAGGAAACAAACTTTGTATGCGACATCTTAGATATGGGATCATACAAGAAATAGTTATAACAGTAATAGCATAATGATCATATGACACTAAAAACGCCTGGTGACATTAGTGACTGTACAATATTAACAACGACATTTCGTATGTGACACACCTATAGGTATTGTCTAAAGTCCGACATTCTTGTGTGAATTCATATGTACTACATATAACATTCCACACAGATTGAAACCATAGTTGATACACAACCGAAATTACTTGTAATAATAAGATGTCTACGAACCATTCACAAGTCTGGGAACCTAATCCAAACGCTCGGACCTTTGTCAATAGCCTGCCGTGTGGCACCGTGTTAAACGTTTTCCGGAGAAATAGGAATACACAGTCTGCTGGTTGCCATCCGTAGTTCGCAGGATATCGTGCGAGAAAAGGGCAAGCTGAGTTTCGCGCGGGCGATGCTTTCTAAATTCGTGCTGGTGTTAATATTTCTACATACGTATCGGTGCAGGTAATACTGGCTGTGTTATGGGATACCCCGTACATGCTTGCGCCCACAACGGGTCAGCGTCTTGATCGTGACGAGTCACAATTAGCAAGGATTATGTAAAGCAGTCCTATATTGCTCAAGTGATATCATATTAGTTTACAGAAGCTGCATTTCACGTATTTTAATATTCATTTTTCCTTATCGATTCTTAGTTTCCTAACGTACGAAATGAACCGTTTTGTATTTTACCTTACATCGTTTTCGATTTGCGGCACATGGCGCTATAACCGACAAATATCAAGTGTACATGTTTCTGAAATGAAGAACAGACGCAAACTTCTTTGCAGACTAAAGCTGTATACCAGACCGAGACTCGAACTCGGGACCTTTGCTTTTGTGGGCAAGTGCTCTACCAACTGAGCCTACCAAGCACGACTCACGTCCCATCCTCGCAGTTTTACTTCTGCCAGTACCTCGTCTCCTACCTTCCAAACTTCACAGAAGCTCTCCTGCGAAACTTGCAGAACTAGCATTCCTGAAAGAAAGGATATTGCGGAGACATGGCTTTGCCACAGCCTGGGGTATGTTTCCAGAATGAGATTTTCAGTCTGCAGTGGAGTGTGCGCTGATATGAAACTTCCATGCTTGGGTAGCTCAGATGGTAGAGCACTTGCTCACGAAAGGCACAGGTTCTGAGTTTGAGTCTCTGTCCGCCACACAGTTTCAATCTGCCAGGAAGTTTCATATCAGCGCATACTCTGCTGCAAAGTGAAAATCTCATTCTGAGAACTGACCCATCGTTTATGATGCAAATGTAATCCTTTGTGTTCTAACGGTCAATACTGATATTCAAACGTTACCTGAGTGTTGCAAAAGTGATTCTACACTACAAAAATATGGCTAAACATTGATGTTTCTGGTAAATAAGCCACTCTTATGGTCACGTAGTTTTCTGTATCCTACAGCGTTGATTGTCGTCAGTCCCCAAATCAACAGAATGCTTGATTTTGGTGGATGCCCTCGAACTAGGACTGTTGATATTTTTAAAAAGTATGATATCCGATACATCGATATTTAAAGAAATGATATTATCGTTATTTCAGTATATCGAGGGAAAAAATATCGACTGTACATTGTAAATACACTGACAGTTTTAGAAATGTATAGTTAAGTACTGATTTATTATTAGAGATTTTGTACATCAACAAACTAGCAGCTTGCTTATCCCCCTTAGAGGAACAATTGAAAGGAAAACTTCGCTAACAATGGTAACTGCATGTAAGTGGTTCAATGAAAGGTGTCGATGGGTCCATTTTTCGGTTTCGTCACGTATTGGATTTGTCCGGAACACTTCATGTCGACTTCCCTGTTTTTTTCATTTCTGTAAAAGCCAGAGACCTAGCAGTTCTAGTGGCAAAATTGCGTGATGCAGTTAAATGTTGCGCTTGTTTTGGTAGCGCCGAGCGCCGATTGCGTCAGTACCTACCCTCACAAGTCTCAGCCCATCGCAAAGACCGTTCTTGTCATTTAGATCTTTGCTCATCAGTTTCGGCAACTGATTTTGAAGAATGCCGATGTGAAGAAATAGCTCACTAGTTGCGTTAAAAATGGTTATTTATTGCAACTGGTGTGCTATTTCTTCACATTGGATATCTTGTTATTCCATTCACGTCACCACCCCTCAGTGCAACCGGACTTTTAATTTGTGCCACCTATTCTTCCTTCACACAGTCAAATAGAAAGACAGGACGTGATGAAAGTTCAAAAAGTAGTAAGACTCCTTCTCACGGCGAAAGTAAAATGTGTTCTACTATAATTTCAGAGGTGTAGTTTCAAATACTTACGGAAAATTGCGACAAAGATATAATATAAAATAAAAATATCGACAGCCGTTTCGATATCGATATTTCGATGTACCAGTGTATGTTTCGTCGATACATAGCGATAGTTTTTGAAAGAATTCCGTTATATCGATATTTAAACAGCAGCCCTACCTCGAACCCCACCATCAGTGTGACTGATTTCGGTGTGTTTTCCTCCAGCCGCCGTAACTGTCTCGCTGGCCGCTACCCAGCAACCGGCGGAATACAAACCACGACCATTGTAATAAGGTGAAATGTCCGTGAAGCGATAAAGACGGACGCACCTCCTCTAAATACACACATATCGTGTAAACTCTCGCACACTCACCGAAATCAGGCTTCCCAGTGGTGAGAGACAAGAGGACTCACTGATACCAGGCATCCCGATGGAACAGAAACCTACTGCATCAACGTCGTTGTTCCTTGATCACGTCAAATGTAGTTTCTAAGCAGACATTGAAACAGCTAACCACATTGTACTGTACAATCAAACTTACAACATTGAAGTAAATTTGGAACGTTAATGTCAACTGTTAGAACACAGATCTTTAATTTACATCGCAAGTGAAATGTGAGTCAAATGCGCTGATTTTCAATTGCAAAAAAAGACACACTTGATATTTGTCGATCAGAGCGCCATCTTCCACGAAAGGGAAACAATTTTTTAAGTAAACGGTACGTACTTTTTGGCCTAGATACAGGAAATAAAGAGAAATCAATACATAGCAAATCTTATCCTTACAAGTTCATTTAATAAGCGCGAATGTGTATGTAGATGTAATCATTACTAATTTACCTATTACACTGCCCTCTACCAAAAATGATAAAAATTATTTTTGTAACAGTAAAAGAGAACTAGTAATAATAAAAGTTAGAGAGAGGGACCAGAAAGAACAACAGAAATGAAAAAGAAAGAAATTAGTCATAATTAGAAAAATTGTGGAGAAAGTGACAAGTACTGTGGCAGTTTCTGGGTGATCTTAAGTAATCTCAGTGGCTGCCGTGCTTGACATTAGTTTCCTTTTCTCATTATCCTTAGGTTCGTGGTGGATAGTGTTCTGAAGTATTTCCCGTTTGAGCACCTGTGTGGTAGCTTAGGTACTGAAGATCCAGTTTTCCTTTTAGAGCCGCCTTCGGTTCAGAAGACAATCTCACGGTTTAGTATATCTGTTTCCCTTCGTGGCTACTTGTTATCTAGCGTTCTCTCCCCCCCCCCCCCCGCCCCCCTTCCGACCCCTTCTCCCCCGCCACGGCACATGGAATCACTATGTGCCTCAGGGGATCAGTGCAAACTTCAGTAGCTTCTTAGATACACAAAAAAGGAGACGTTGGCAGGCCACGTAAGACGGACAAACACTCACATGGCCTCATTATGTCATCATCGTCTGACTTTTATTTTGTTTTCTAGCCCGATAACGTTCAGGACAGGTCGCTAGTAAGTGTAAAATCTTTCTTCCTCTACACAGAGCTAAAAACTGGGCCATTGATTTACCTCTGGGAATAACTCCCCAACTGAAGCGCATATAGCGCATGTGTCGACATAAATACCAGACCATCGGCAGAAATGAACAGAACTTTGATACAGGAAATTTAATGTAGTAAATTTTTTACTGGGATACGTTTTCGCTAGAGACCGTAGTTCTCAAATTAGTCAAGACAAACAAACAAAGGTGATCTTCAAACGAACACCCACTCCGACATTCAGCCCCCACCGGACAGAATTTTTGCTATGTTGTTAATTTAATTCTCTCCTACCACTGTGGAAAAATTTGCGATTGCGTGAATTATTTCCCACATTCGACCTTTTTTGGACTTCGTTGGCTGGTCTTATTATGCCACCGGCTTAGTGGACTATTTACTAATTATAAATGTGTCGTTTATGTAAATTTAACCTAACTATTTTGTTAATTTTAACAGCATAAAACAAACAATTACATCTTTGTACTTGTCAGGCCTTCTGACTACACAAGTACTATGCTTGTAAGAGTTAAGTTTGAATCAAATTATGAACGTAGTTTTAGCGTGACTTTTACAAAAGTTACTTTTATTTTAAAATCTTTACGGGCACGTTTAAATTATAATGTTTACGAAATATCTGACCAAGCAGCTGGCATAAAAATCCAAACAATAGAGACCAAAAAAGATCGAATATCGGGAGTAGTTCGTGTGGTCGTAAATTTTGTGAGTTATAGGAGCAAGCGTCACGAACGACATATTAGAAATTCTGACTGATGAGGAATGGAGGTATATTTGAACGTCATTTTTACACATATTTCTTGAAAAACTCGAAAACCGTGGCCTCCAGCGAAAACGTGTCTCAGAACAAAATTTAACTAATTTGGATTTCCTACAGAAAGGTCCTCCTTATCGAGCGAGAAAATATGAAAATCTCGCGCGTGGTTCTAAAGGCCACATATAACATTACATATTGCATAAAACGACATTGGTAGGAGGAGCTGAATAGCCTTGTACTATATGAGTGTACTCCACAAGCCACTCTCTAGTGCACGGTGACTCGACAGTAAAATTTTCCCAGCATATCACTAACAGCCATCACTGACATCGACATCGATGCCTTTTTTTTTTTTTTTGCAGCAGCTTTTCAAGAGTGCATCTGTTTGTGGGATCGAGCCACAAGCTGCTTGCAAATGGTTCAAATAACTCTGAGCACTATGGGACTTAACATCTGAGGTCATCAGTCCCCTAGAACTTAGAACTACTTAAACCTAATTAACCTATGGGCATCACACACATCCATGTCCGAGGCAGGATTCGAACCTGCGACCGTAGCAGTCGCGCGGTTGCAGACTGAAGCGCCTAGAACCGCTCAGCCCAAGCTGTTTGCAGTTTGACTCTTTATCTCTTTGAATTACTTCACGTGGCCACCATCAGCACTCAATGATCACTCAGTTGCTTTGTGTTTTCCGAGATAATTTATCAGCTGTGTCCTGCATGAGTTTTTTCTTAGATTTGAAGACAAATGATTGACAGGATCGCACTTGGTGGCAAGGAACTTCCACGAAGGCGAAGCGAAAGGCCCGCGTATCGATTCAGTGTTTTCGTCTTCGACAGCCGTCGCTATCATTAAGTTGGGTCGCATATTTACGGCCCCATTGCTGTAAACTGTAGCGGAGCCGATAAATAAGAATTCATTGGAGGCCCTTTTCCTTTATGGAATGGCGTCCAGACACGAATTCTTCGCCTCGCTGTCCTAATGTTATTGAAAATCGACACAAACGCCCAGTGCTGCGAATGTTTACTGACGCGGCTGTATAAAAAAATTACGCTGAATTCGCTCCGCTGGTGGGCGGAGAAATTTAGTTTTGTCTCGGAATTAGGAAATAAGTCCTCGCGGTTATTATGACTACCAGTGAGATAACTGCGGAAACGGCGGCGCTTTTTATTCCATTTGGCATTTATTGCTAGCGAAAACTTCATCGTAGTCGACGATAAATATTTAGTGGAAACAGTGTGCAGAGAAATACTCGCAAAGCGGGCTCGCTTAAGAATTGCGCTGGAAGTCGCCGCTGCACATCATATCTGTGTCAGTTCAGCTGAGCTGTCGTCGGAATTGAGAGTTTACAAGAGAGCAACTCAATGAAAATCTGAAGTTACGTTATTTGACAAAAAATGTTGGCTTCTATTTTATCATTGTATTCGTAACTTTCTCTAATGTTTCTTCTTTCACACAGGAGCTCGGAAAAGGTCATTAAATATGGCCCACGTAAGTATGAAACTAAATCGAGACATCTTCATTCGTTACTTGATAAACTTATCTGATTTTCAACCTCTTATTGTAGCTCCACGTTCCAAAAGGTTTCTAATGGTTTCATTTCTGTTTCTCCCAGAGTCCACTCATAGAGAGCTAGCTGTGCTCCAAATATAGCTTTTCGTGAATATTTCTCTGGTATCAGGACTTACGTTTTTTGAAATTAGAAAATACGTATTATTCTACTTATTTTTCATATAAAATACCTTTGCCTTTTACAGTATTTGCTACCATGTTTAACCTGCACCTTCCTTCCTTAGCTATTCTGTTTCAGAGGTAGCAGAATACATCCACCTGTTCGAGCGTCTCTTCTTCACGACTGACACTGAGCCATCCAGCTTTCTTTATGTTTACGTGGGTCTTATCAGCTAACGCATTTCCATTTCATTAAACAGCCGACACAATTTTGTTTAGAGAAAAGTTTCATGCTGATTTTTTGTCCATCACAAACAATAAACAACAACGTCATAGTCTTTCAACAGTAGGACTGGTGCGAAGTAGTATACCTTCTTCAGGTATGGCGGATTCGAACAAAACAATGGACTTGCCGTCATTTATTCTTTTTTCTCTTTCTTTGTCTTTTTCTTAATTAGTCTTCTGTCTTTTTTTATCTTTCTGAGTCCAACTGACGACAGACTGACCATGGACTTAGGTTCCTTCCACCACTATTTAATGTTTTCAGTATTTGTTTACATAACTGTTAACTTAGCTAACATCCACATTTATCAATCAATCTGTTAAGTCATACTTTATCTTATGTGTTACTGATTCTGTTGAAATGAAAGGTAACTGCAATGTATTAAAAGATACCGCCTTCTGATTCACAGAAGTCGTCACATACGTTTCTTGTCACCCCAAACTTATACCCATATATAATGGAAATTTCAAAGCTTTTGTAAGCTGGTGTACATTTCTGCCCCATTCAGAAGCTACTGTCTACAGACTGGCCATCTCCCTCTGACTACAATCACATAGCCAGTTACTCTATTTCTTATTCTGACTGATCTGCAGTGAGTGAGTGTGTATCGTGTCCCAGACACTAAGGGATGTACCTGAACAAGTATGTGCACTTCTACCAGCCCTGCATTTCAGCACACAGGTGTGTTGTGTTTCAGGCATGCGAAGATGCGTCTGAATGAGATCGCGCGCCGCTGCCAATTCTACTCTTTCAACACGCTGATGTATTGCGTTTCAGGCATGTGAAGATGCATCTGAATGAGACCGCGCACCGGTGCCAATTCTACTCTTTCAGCATGCTGGTGTTTTACGTTTCAGGCATGTGAAGATGCATCTGAATGAGACCGCGCACCGGTGCCAATTCCACTCTTTCAGCATGCTGTTGTGTTGCGTTTCAGGCATGTGAAGATGCGTCTGAATGAGATCGCGCACCGCTGCCAATTCTAATCTTTCAGCACGCTGGTGTGTTGCGTTTCAGGCATGTGAAGATGCACCTGAACGAGCGCGCGCACCGCTGCCAGCACTGCTCGTTCAGCTCGAGGGTGTCTTCCCACCTGCGCAGACATATGCGAGTTCACACTGGGGCCAAGCCCTTTCGCTGCCCTCACTGTACCTTCACCTGCAGCAGCCTCGTGAGTACACTGTAGTTTAGGCTGATTTCATGCCGACCGACATATGGCAGCGACATATAAGGAACCACTTGTTGCCACACACAAAATAATCCATGTCACATCCTGTTCCACACATGCCACAGCAGCTGACAACCATTCAGTACATCCTGTGGCTGCTAGAAAATGGATGGGCTGTGACATATAAGGAGCTACCAACATAAGATATTGTGCATATCCTATGAACAGAACCGGTAACCAGAAAGCAACATTTATATTTCTTTAACGGAAAGTGAAAGGTTATTCGGGTATGTGGATCAATTATTAACTAAAATTTATCAGAATTTCTTGTCATGCTGCTGAGGTGGCTTTCTTGAAGTTACCTGTATTCCTCGCGCACCCTAGTCATTCCCCCTCTCTGTCACTACCTGTTATTGCCATATATCCTGTGAAAATGGCCCGTGAATTGTAGTCTTAAGAATTTTACACAATAACTCCATCTCTTCTGAATAAGCGTGGGAAAATATCATTTTACAAGTGAACGCAACACTGATTTTCGAAAGTGTTCAGCCAACTGGAGATTCCAGAAGAAGACCCCAGCAGAGCCGTCAGAACGTTGACCAGTGAACAATTTTGAAGATGAACATGGCGTGGCCTAACAATCCACAAGACCTTACGTTCAGTGAAAATGGCGACGAAAGATTGCAGCCTAAAAAGAAGAGCAGTTATTTGTGATTTAAATAATGAAAGCTGCTACATTTACTTATTTTTTGCTGCTTAGCACAACGCGTTTCGAGAACTGATTCTCGTTTTCAAGTGCATTTGCTTACATGAATATGTTTCGTGTTGTTTGCAAGCGTGATTTTCTACCTCGCTTGTGTCTTTTATAAATTAAACTGCAGTCGTAAAATCGGACACAATGAATTTTTGAAGGTTTTTAAATGTTGATGTTAGAAATAGTGTTTTTGATTGTTTACTTACAGGTATTGTGTCTCTTCCATAATACAGAATATCACTCACACGCAAGTCATCACTTACTCTTGCTGTTTACAAAACATGTTAGAAAGATTTTGTGATACTATGGCTTCACAAAGAATTTGTACTCAGAGTTGTTACAGTATTTTGGATTACACACACCCCGTGGCAATCAGATGGATGGTTTTCCCCTATTGTGCTTAAGAAAACGCTAAGTATGGAAGGATGTGAACAAATTTATGCATGGACTACGGAGACTAAGATTGTTCTTATCAGCATGAAACTGCACCCAGTCATAAAGCTGTGAGGCAGTGGTTTTGTGAAAAAAAGATATGTAAGACAGTGGTTTGTGGAAAGAAATTCTGAGAAGGATTAGCCATCCAAGAGTCCTGACCTGAATGCGACCACACCTGAATGCCTTTGGGATGAGTTAGAACATCAGTTTCGCTGCAGGACCCAGCTTCCAACATCAGTACCTTCTCTGGTTTCGGTTCTTGAGCAAGAACGCGTTGCCATTCCTTTTCAGACATTCCGACATCTTACTGAAAGTGTCCCTATCTGAGTTCGAGAGATTATAAAGGCAAAGGGTGGACACACCCCATATTAATATCCTTTAATAGGTTTTCGGATACTTTCGATCACATAATGTAGGTCCGCGTGGGAGTTTTCCTACTCCCTGTAGACAATACGTCGCTGATACCTGCATAGAATAGGAGATACGATATTTCCCAAGCTACGACCTTCATGAGCTTGAGTTATTGTTGATAACTTTCATGCATTTTGCGAGTAAGGTGTTAATTTTAGAGGAAGCAGCTCATGGAATATTTGTAATGCGGTATGTTTACGTCGAATTAATTTTATATTTTTCGACGTGCCTTTTGTGAGCTACAGAAAAAAGTGACAGCCCCAGAGATATTGGTTTGCTTAAGAACTGGTATATAACACTTCGATTTCTTTCAGCGTTATGTGTACGTTGTCTGATTTATACATCGAAAAGTCAATCCGTATATGTTACCCAAAGCGAAATACTGACTTTTTCCTCGGTTGTTTACCGAGCATCTCTTATGGCATCATCTTCTATTTTGGAAGATTGGGATTGTGAAGAATACGGGACTCGACGCTTAAGAAACGAGTCTTCTCACATAAATACTACACGACGAATAGCCTACACTCTCAGTAATGTAAACATTTTTTATCTTTTGTCAAGGACCAATAAAAACAGGGAGCTAGTGTCTATGGATTACTGTCTATGCTACTGGTACAACCACCAGACAGCATATTAGCTACCTCTAAAATTGCAACACTCGTTGGATTGGTATGCTGTAGATGGTGAAGAAGGGGCACCAGACAGTCATGTGACTCTCCACTGCTGACGTACGTCATGGGAGTGCAGTGATAAAATGATATAAGGGGCTACCAGAAAGTTCCCGTTTGAGAGCGTTGCTGCAGAGTATATGCAACATAGCACGACTCCGATGCAGTTATATAAGCACCGACATGTAGGCAAGGGATTAGTGTGGCATTCATGGCTTTCTGACGTGCGTGCGGTTAATGCGGAAACGTGAACTGTGGCGACGTTATTACCAGATGCGTCCAACGTGCCGTTATTCTTTCTGTGACGTCCAAAGGAAAGGCACCGGTAGGCAACCATCAGAGAATGAAGAGCGCGTTGGGGCAGCGTATCTGGAGAAAACTACCTCTGTGGAATGGTGCACCAAGTTCCGTGCCGGTCGAGATTCGGGACAAGACGCCGGTCGATGTGGGAGACCAGCCTCATCTCTTACGCAAACTCAATAGGGAGACAGCCTAGTTCCCGCCCTATAGTCCTGATCTCTCCCCGATGTGATTACCACGCCTTCGAGCACTTAAAAAAAGGCTCTGAAGGGTCAAGGATGATGTGCAGAAAGCATGTGTTTTTTTAAACGAGCATCTTCAACCTTTTACGTCGGTGGGATTATTTCTTCACTGCTCACGGCGATTTTTCCTGACTGGTATACCGATTCTGGACTGAACGGCCTTAGAACGAAAACTTTTGTATCGCCCCTTAGATATATGCGCCAGCCAACGCAGCAAGACAGGTCGATGTGGTTAACAGACGAACTGACACAAATGAGCTATTTTGTTTGATCGTGCCCACGACCACATCGTGAGCGGAGTTGCCCAGTTTCCTGGTGTCCCAACGCGGACTTGTCTGGAAGGAATGGTCTACCACTCGCAACCATGTAACACTGCGTAAGGGCAGTGGCCGTAAAAAGACCCTAGCCGACGATGACTGGACACGCCTTGTCAGTGATAATCGATTTCAAATCCGACGGAAATTGTTGCTATCAGTGAATGACGGTCAATATCAACGAGTTTCCGAACAAACATTGTGAAGAGACTACGTGAAAAACACGTCTGGAGTCGAGTACGTCGCTAAAGGCCACTCCTGGCAGCAGCACATAAAGCTGCACGCCTTCAATGGACCAAATAACTCAGAAACAGGTAAACAGCTGATTGTAGACGTGTAGTGTGGTCCAACGAGTCGCGATTTTGCCTCTTTTCAACCGATGCGAGGCGTCAACTGTACTGACAGCCCAATGAGACGAAGGGTTTGGTGGATTCAGTTCAGGCCAGATATAGTTCTCGGATTTTTTGGCGTGTTTTTCGTACCGTGACTTGAGCCAGATCATTCAGGTTGGTTCAAATGGCTCTGAGCACTATGCGACTTAACTTCTGAGGTTCAAATGGTTCAAATGGCTCTGAGCACTATGGGACTGAACACTTAGGTCATCAGTCCCCTAGAACTTAGAACTACTGAAACCTAACTAACCTAAGGACATCACACACATCCATGCCCGAAGCAGGATTCGAACCTGCGACCGTAGCAGTCCCGCGGTTCCGGACTGCAGCGCCTAGAACTGCACGGCCACCGTGGCCGGCCCAACTTCTGAGGTCATCAGTCTCCTAGAACTTAGAACTAATTAAACCTAACTAACCTAAGAACATCACACACATCCATGCCCGAGGCAGGATTCGAACCCGCGACCGTAGCGGTCGCTCGGCTCTAGACTGCAGCGCCTATAACCGCACGGCCACTCCAGCCAGATCATTCAGGTTGCGACCATACTCAGGAAGTGTATTTCGACGTTCTCGGTAACCAGATGCTGCCATTTTATATACATCTTCATGACGAGTGTCCACCTCCGTAGCTGAGTGGTCAACACGGCGCACTGCCATTTGGACGACCCAGTTTCGATTCCCAGTATTCCCAGTAACATTTGGGGCTGGTAGTGCTGCTCTCAGCCTCGTGAGGCCAACCGAGGAACCACTCGAACGTTTATTAGCGATTTCAAGGTCAAGAAACCCGACAACGACCGGGAGAGCTGTGTGCTGACGACATGCCTCTTCATGCGTCCAGTGTTGCCATTTGCAGAGGATGACACGGCGGTCGGTCGGGCTTGATTGGTCCGTCTAGGGTCAGAATGCCAAACTTTAAGTTTTTCATGATGACTGGGATAACACCCTGGCGCCCTGTCGCTCCTCCACTGGCGTGTTAAACTCCCAATCTCAATCCTATAGAATGCCTGGGACTACTTGGAACATTGAATGAAACGAGGTTATTAACATCCCCACAATTTGATAGCTCTGCAGGATCTTCTCATCAGTGAGTGACTTCCTTTGGTATGGCATGCCTGAAGAAAGTCATGGATTCTCTTCTTCGCTAAACTGAGAACTGAGAGCATTATTAAGGCTAGAGGCAGTGCTACAGAGCGTCAGCGTGTGCCATTACTGCTGGTTTCCTTCACACTGCTGCAAGTCTCCCAGTATGCGAGGTTATTTGTCCCTGTTATGAGGCAGCTGGTGAGGCTGGAGCAGTAAAAACAAAAGACTTTCATTACATACGTTTATTACACTAAGAATACAGTATATTCAACTATAATAAGTAAACATGCAGAACCATCGTATAAATAATCTGAATCGTAAAATGCAAGTCGATACACAGTCAAGCCTGTCTATGTGTCCATGGATGCCACCGTAGTTCTGAGAAACTTCATACTTAGAATAAGTGATGTTTCACCTGAGGCATGTCCGACACATCTCAAGGCATCTGAAGATGGCAATATAACGTTGCTGGAACTAGTAATCAGGTCTGCAATCTGGACAATAAGGCCGGCCGAGGTGGCCGAGCGGTTCTAGGCACTACAATCTGGAACCGCGCGACCGCTACGGTCGCAGGATCGAATCCTGCCTCGGGCATGGATGTGTGTGATCTCCTTAGGTTAGTTAGGTTCAAGTAGTTCTAAGTTCTAGGGGACTTATGACCTCAGAAGTTAAGTCCCATAGTGCTCAGACCCATTTGGACGATAAACCTTCTATTTTGGAAGACTTTTTACATGTCTGGACGCTGACATATTCCATAAATTCTGCCAGTGGATGCACTTAACGGGATCTGTCCTGTTATTAGTTACTTTTACAGTTTATTGCTCCGTTTCTCACAGTTCACCACCCCCACCCCGCCACACACTCGTAATGGCTACAGGAATCTCACATGGACCAGGAGAAGCCTATTTTAAATAGTAAGATATTGAGTAACCTATTAGTTTCCTCCATGAGGCGATTCACTCATTAGGACTACTCGATTTCTAATCTGGTATGGAATTTATGCTCTGTTTTGTTCTTCAAAATGCCAACCAAAGCGTCTTTCAGGTGAACGTGCTATTCACAGATGAAGTTTTTTTTTACGAATAATGGTTATTTTAACAGTTCAAATGGACACATGTGGAATTACGGGAAATCACGTGTATAGCTATTAGATCTCTTCAACAAAGTTTCCTCTGACCGTCTGGCATGAAATGGATGCTAATTATCTCAAGGAACTGTACATCCACCATGACACGTACCTGGAACAGCTTATCATGTTTCCGCATAACATATTTACGGAACTGCCAAGCACAACACTGCTTTCTGAGCCCAGAAACCTCCCGTCCCCAGAATGATGAGACCCCAAAATACTGCAGGGTTACGCAGTAGCACGGTATTACCAAATAATTTCTGAAGGTATTTGTTTGGAGTGTATGCAGCCTTGTAGAGAAGTGAAACATGGATGACAAACGTGTGAGACATGTAGAGAATGGAAGCTTTTGATGTGTTGTACTACTGGACAGTACTGAATACCACATAGGTATAACAGATAGCTAAGGAAGATTTGATGACTCGAATCGTGGAGAAAAGAAATTTACGTGTTTGTGTGTGTGTGTGTGTGTGTGTGTGTGTGTGTGTGTGTGTGTGTATGTATGTGGAGGGATGGAGGCAGTTTAAAACTGCAGAGGAAGACTAAGGCTTGACTGCAATAAGCAGCTTCAAATGGACGTGGGTTGTTGTAGAGAAGAGATTTGCACAGGATAGACTAGCGTAGAGAGCTGCATCAAACCAGTCTGAAGACCAAAACAACAACAACAATGAAGCCGTTGTACTGTGCAGGTTGTTGTCTGCTCTACTGGTATGTGTTCACTCTTAGGTACAGTTCGTGCAGGTTAATCGCTTCTATGAGACGTTTGTGCGTACGTTTTAACTGTGCACTGAGATATCACAGTTCACTTAACGAAGTGCCTTCACTTGATCACTGTTCCTGTCATCAGCGTGTCGTTCGTTTGGTTTCCTGGACATGTCGGCATATCGGGCTGCTGCTGCCAGGGCTGCAAACTGTTGAACTTTTAGCACGTCGTTGTTACATGTAGGAACATCCCATCACTCTGGTACAAACACTCGTCGTCTCTGTATGGGACAAAGCTCATGGAGATTAAACCCTCCCTATGGCTTGGACAGCTTCTTATCGTCTGTCTGGTCGCGACGAAATAATCTTAACTACACTACGTATAAGACACTGTGTTTCCAGCTATCACCGCCTGTTAAGTGGAGACCCTGCACCAGTTTCCTCTCTCTGTAATGGAACACTGACGCTGTGTTTTAACCCTTTGAGTGTCAATAATACGAAAAAATATATAATTTTAAAGTTTTCACAAAATTAAAATTTTTATCATAGTAAGCAACAAGTACAAGCAGAAATTGAAAAAAAAAACAATTTGTTGTTTTAAGAAGATGGTTTCACTTTGAAACCACTAAGTTATATAGTTTTCGTCCACCTGTCATTTCATGTGATACATCTAACAGCACTTTTCCTAAACACAGTCCCATATGTCGAAACTTCTGTGACTTCATAATGAGTAAAACAAATTATAGTCCTAAATAAAAGGCAAAAATGGGCCTAAAATTTAATAAATCTGCATCAAAATTACATAATTCTCCAGTGGTTTCATTTCGAAACCATTCATAAAGGCAGTAGTACAAACTAGATTGATGTTACAATTACTTTAGATTCACTTACTTTCACTGTCAATGATCACCATTAAAAAACTACATGTCACAATTTCCTCCAATCACGTAGCATAACCTCCGTGCTGACTGTTGTTCTGAATGCTATATGTGACTGCCACTACCCGATCACGATATTATTGCCCTTCGCCTCCCGTGGCCTTTCTCGGAAACACGCAGTGACGTTACAGTAAACAAGTACAATGGTGACTAAGGAAAACCCATCATATTGTGAATGATTTCAAGATAGCTGTACATATACCATCAAGTGGTCCAGCGTGTGCTCGTGCAATACCGCAATAAAAACTTACGATAAGCCGATTGAACTGCTCTCGCTTCCAGGTGCAATAATGTTGTGATCGACTAATACAGTGCACTACATTCGTAGAAGTATTTTAATGTACCACTAGACGTCTCGACCTTGCAATAGCATAAGTGGTTTCATGCACAAGCAGTGATACTTTAAAAAAATAATAAAATGGCGATTTGAGGCAGGAACTAGTATTGCTCAAAGAGTTAACCCGTGTCAGTTTTTTAACTTCTCGTCCGAGTTATCTGAGGTTTTAGCAAATACACAACATACATGCTGTAGAATGCGTTCTACTCTGTAGTCGCCGTAGCAACATGGTGAAGCAGACTTAAATGGTTCAAATGGCTCTGAGCACTATGGGACTTAACGTCTAAGGTCATCAGTCCCCTAGAACTTAGAACTACTTAAACCTAACTAACCTAAGGACATCACACACATCCATGCCCGAGGCAGGATTCGAACCTGCGACCGTAGCGGTCGCGCGGTTCCAGACTGTAGCGCCTAGAACCGCTCGGCCACCCCAGCCGGCGAAGCAGACAAAAAAAAAAAAAGGGGGGACCGATGAGCGTAGCAGTCTGTAATCCCAGAAACCAACCAACCTTGAAAAAAGATTTGTTTGATTGTTGGTTTTTACCATTACTCATTTTAGTTTTACTCACCTTTGCCTGCCTATTATTCGTTATACTTTTACCTACCAATCAATATCTTTTAGGTCCTAATAGTCTGCTAACTTCTAGAACCTCTAAGTGCTTTCCCTAGAAGACAGTCTATTTTAATTCGTGATTTGGATGCATAAGAACTCAGCTGTTTTGTTCACCAAAGCCCCAACAAACAAACAATAAAAAATATTCGAGATGGTAATACTTTCAACTGCTCTTCCGAGTACTTTGTCTCACATCCCAGGTTCTATCAGCACGTGACGTCGTCGTCATAGCTAGAGCTCCTATATAACAGGCTGAATCGTCCACCATGTTTTCTCCAACTCTGAGGATTCGGCAACGTTTACCTTATGGGTGGTTAACCTTTTTACGCAACTCTTTGCAATATTTCTTATAAAATATTTTATATTGCATGTGTGAAGTGTGCCGAACAGCAATTAGAGGTATTTATAATGCTCCTCTCATATAACAGAAAATTGAAATTAAATATTACGCGGTAATTTGTAAATTCTAAATGTAGTGGGTTAAGAAATCGCTACAAACGTCTTCAAATATGGGTGCTATGCGTTAACAACATGTGTCAATTTATTAGTTTTTGCCTGTATATAGACCCTTGTAAAAGTGTTTATTTTTTAGTCATAGGTAGGTACTTAAAGAAATTCGAAATTATATTGTACAGAGGGGGGTGAAGTATAGTTTCTTGATACAGTGAAACGAATTTTTATTAATAGCTTCGTCTATCATTGAACAAGTATTCATTCTGTGTACTTCATGACAGGCTTGTTGTAGTAAAAACATTATTCTTTGAAGGTTATGTTACTTGTCCAGGTTCCCTCACAATGTGACTCGTATGTAAACATACACTGAAGCGCCAAAGAAGCTGGTATAGGCATCCGTATTCAAGTAGAGAGGTATGTAAACAGGCAGAATAAGACGCTGCGGTCGGAAGGCCCATATAAGACAACAAGTGTCTGGCTTAGTTGTTAGATCGGTTACTGCTGCTACAATGGCAGGTTATCAAGATGTAAGTGAGTCTGAACGTGATGTTATAGTCGCCGCACGAGCGATGGGACACAGCACCTCCGATGTAGCGATGAAGTGGGGATTTTCCCGTACGATCATTTCACGAGTGTATCGTAAATGTCAGGAATCCGGTAAAATATCAAATTTCCGACATCGCTGCGGCCGGAAAAACATCCTGCAAGAAAGGGACGGACTGAAGGTAATCGTTCAAAGTGACAGAAGTGCAACCCTCCCGCAAATTTGCTGCAGATTTCAATGCTGGGCCATCAACAAGTGTCAGCGTGCAAACAATTCAACGAAAGAACATCAATATGTGCTTTCGGAGCCGAAGGCCCTCTCGTGTACCCTTGATGACTGCACGATACGAAGCTTTACGCCACGCCGCCACGCCTGGGCCCTTCAACACTGACATTGGATTGTTGATGACTGGAAACATGTTGCCTGGAGTCTCATTTCAAATTGTATCGAGCGGATGGACGTGTACGGGTATGGACACACCTCACGAATCCATGGACCCTGCATGTTAGCTGGTGGAGGCTCTGTAATGGTGTGGGGCGTATGTAGGTGGTGTGGTATGGGACCCCTGATACATCTGGATACGACTCTGACAGGTGACACGTACGTAAGCATCCTGTCTGATCACATGCATGCATTCATGTCCATTGTGCATTCTGACGAGCTTGGGCAATTCCAACAGGACAGTGCGATACCCCACACGTCCAGAACTGCTACAGAGCGGCTCCAGGAGCACTCTTATGAGTGTAAACACTTGCGATGGCCACCAGACTCCCTAGACACGAACATTATTGATCTGCGATGCAACGTGAGAAATCTCCACCCCCTCGTACTCTTCCGAATTTATGGACAGCCCTGCAGGATTCATGGTGTCAATTCCATCCAGCACTTCTTCAGACAGTAGTCGAGTTCATGCCACGTCGTGTTGCGGCATTTCAGCTTGCTCGGGAGGGGGGAGGGGTCTACATCCTACGTGATATTAGGCAGGAGTACCAGTTTCTCTGGCTCTTCAGTATATATAACTGTCCTATATTTTGGGGAAAACACGGCTCAGGTTATAGGAGTCCCAGTCATAGCTGGCTGCATCCGCGACCTACGTAGCGAGGAATGCGCGCGAGCCGACAAGTTGAGATAGGCAGGCGGCTGAGGCACCACCTTGCGATGCAGCGGGCGGCGGAGGTCTGTAGGGCCGGTAGCCGGCAGCGACTGGACGGGACGATACGGCGGACAGGTTACACTCATTAGGCGGCCTGACGAACCCAGCCGAGAAATACAGCCGCGGGCCGTTTATTAATTGCGCGCCGTGCGGCCGCGCTCTCTAATTGGCCACCAAAGACGCGGCGGCTGCCGCTGTCGGGTCGCCTCTCCTCGCCTCGCCTCGCTGCTCCCCCCGTCAGCAAATCAGCGCCCGGCCGCCTTCCGCCGACTGCCTGCCTCCGCCGTCTCCCGTGACGGCGGGCGCCGCATTACTGCGCTATTTCCATACTGCTGGCGCCGACCGGCGGAAAGAGAGCGCAACTACACGACGCTGCAAATTACACGTAATTGCAAACTGACTTGCAGGGAAGTGTAGAGTACAGAACCATTGGCAAGTTGAATGCACTCGTAAGAATATAACGAAACTAACTGACGTTCGACATCTGTACCCAACAACGAAACAAATGAAACTTTCTGGCAGATTAAAACTGTGTGCCGGACCGAGACTCGAACTCGGTACCTTTGCCTTGCGCGGGCAAGTGCTCTACCAACTGAGCTACCCAAGCACGACTCACGCCGCGTCCTCACAGCTTTAATTCCGCCAGTTCCTCGTCTCCTACCTTCCACACTTCACAGAAGCTCTCCTGCGAACCTTGCAGAACTAGCACTCCTGGAAGAAAGGATATTGCGGAGACATGGTTTAGGTCACGAGTTCGAGTCTCGGTCCGGCACACAATTTTAATCTGCCATAAAGTTTCATATCAGCACACACTCCGCTGTAGAGTAAAAATTTCATTCTAGAAACAACCCGCAGGCTGTGGCTAAGCCATGTCTCCGCAATATCCTTTCTTCCAGGAGTGCTAGTTCTGCAAGGTTCGCAGGAGAGCTTCTGTGAAGTTTGGAAGGTAGGAGACGAGGTACTCGCGGAATTAAAGCTGTGAGGACGGGGCGTGAGTCGTGCTTGGGTAGCTCAGTTGGTAGAGCACTTGCCCGCGCAAGGCAAAGGTCCCGAGTTCGAGTCTCGGTCCGGCACACAGTTTTAATCTGCCAGAAAGTTTCATATCAGCGCACACTCCGCTGTAGAGTGAAATTTCATTCTACAAACGAAACAAATGCCAGGAGTGCACGCAGTAGTCCACACACTGTCTCGATGGCCTGCTCCCTGAAAAGCAAGGAAAATGTGTAAGGAAAAGCTCTCATTTCTGTGGAAGCAGGCGCATCTCCCCAAAAAAAAATTTCCTCCCAAGAGACATCAGGCCTGTTGACAGATAGCGGGTGCGCTGGAGTGCCTATGTGATCCCACAATGGTGGTGCCGATTTGGCGGGAACGGGACAACTGGGAGTGAGGGTGTCGCATTCCTACTTGTTTTTTCCGTTGGAGAGACCGCTCGGACACGTGCGAGCCAGTCTCCCACATGCCAACCCCAGAGGAAAGAGAGAGTTCCAAACGGAATTTCTTAATCGCGGGAAACTAATCTGGTAGGAAACTCCAGTGTTCCTACATACTAAGCCGGCCGCGGTGGTCGAGCGTTTCTAGGTGCTTCAGTCCGGAACTGCGCGACTGCAGGTTCGAATCCTACCTCGGGCATGGATGTGTGTCATGTCCTTAGGTTAGTTAGGTTTAAGTAGTTCTAAGTTCTAGGGGACTGATTACCTCAGATGTTAAGTCCCATAGTGCTCAGAGCCTACATATTAAAGTTTCATGCTCAGTGATCGCCCTAACTTAATAGCTAACAATACAGAATCCAGAATATAGATGAATAAGGAAATTAAATTAATATTGAGTATAGTATAGGGCAGCGACGGCCAAGAATTCGGCACACAATCCAGGCTCTGTCTCGCGTGCCGCAGCTCTCCGCCTGGCTGCATATTTCCCCCACCACCACGCCACGCTGCCTGAGTGTGAGGAGAGTCAACAAGGGGAAACTTGGGAACACATTGCATTTAAATGGCAGTGCTGTCGCACTGCGTGCATCCTGATTTCAGATTTCATATTTCCTAACAACAAATAGTACTGAAAGAAATTTTCAGCTTGATTCAATTATTTTTGGCCCGCAGAAGACAGAAATTTTATCTACAGGGTGGCGCACGAAATGTGTTACCATTTTGTTTTTGAATATAAACTTTATTGTCAATATAATCTGAAAGGAACATATACTACAATGAAGAGCCGTCCATGGAGATTTGTTCTAACCCAGCACATGCTCAATATGTTCACCATTTCGTTCCCTAACTTCCTTCAAACGAACACTGAAGTTAGTGATTACCCTACGGCACATGTCTTCCGTAATTTCACGGCCAGGTTGAAGAATAAGTCTTCTGAGCTCCATTAAATCAAGTGGACGTTTCGGGAAAATTTTTTCCTTTAGGTACCCCCAAAGAAAAAAGTCACATGGCTTGAGGTCTGGACTATTGGGGGTGGGAGGGGAGCAATTTTGTCCGTCATTGAAGCGACCTTGATACCTGAATGAAATGATCCGCATGTCGAAATGCTCGTGCAAAAACTGCAACACAGTGTTTGCAGTATGTGGTCTTGCTCCATCTTGCATGAACCACTGCGTGTTGAAGGGCAAGGTAGTAGCATGAAGCTGTGGAATGAAGCTCTTGCGAAACATGCTCTAATAACGCTCGCTGTTCACAGTTTCTTCAAAGAAAAAGGGTCCACTAAGTCCGTGACTGGAAATTGCTGCCCACGCTGTAATCCTCGGAGCATAATGTTGTCGTCCATGAAGCACTTGTGGGTTTTCAGTGGCCCAAAAGCGTACATTTTGTTTGTTAACCACACCGTCTAAATGAAAATGCGCCTCGTCTGGAAACCAAACGTTGTTAGTTTCTTCCCTATCCTCCGCCCGCTGAGCAAACAGTAGTCTCTGTGGCTTGTGTTATTCAGTGAGCTTCTGTGCACAGGTCATCTTGTATGGGTACATATGGAGGTCACTTTTAAGAATGCGTTGAACGGAGCGTCTGGATATTCCCAGTTGCACTGCTGCCTTTCTACACGATTTCCCTGGACTTCTCTGTACAGTAACTCGTACCACTTCAATATTCTCCGGCGAACAAATAGGCTTAGTCCCAGGTCGCTTCGCTTCCAATACTGTTCCTTCCTGTACAAATTTATCGTACAACCTGTGGATGGTCTTCTTGTAAGGGACCCATCATGTGTTAAACTGTTGTCGAAAACGCCTCTGAGTCACAACAAGGCTTTTCGTTTCATGAAAAAGGAACACAATATCCGATCGTTGCTATGCCGTCAGTCTTCCATTGCCAGCCATTGCTGCTTACTAGTCTCCTAGCGGCAGTATCGTGAATTACACGTTTTTCGTAACTCATTTGTTTTTCCAAGCTCTGCTGGTCCTGCTGCAGAGATCCCAGCGGGATATCTAATGTGCGTCGTAAATTGTGAAAGAAACAATTGGTAGCACATTTCGTGCGCCACCCTGTATGTATGAAGATGGTATCTGTTCTTTCGGACATGTCCATCTCTATTGACCGGCCATTTGACCATCTTCTTCTTTGCGGATGCACAAACAGTGCCCGAACTCTTAGGGGAATCGGCAAAAAGCCGCGGGTAATGAGTACAATGGGCAGGGGCACTATGAGTATAGTGCGGTACAATAAATTTGGGAATTTGGGTGTCACGGGAGGCGTGCCAGAAATAAGTCCTTGCAGTCGCACTATCCTCTGTATCGCTCAGGTGGATGGAGCGTCTGCCATGTAAGCAGGAGATCGCGGGTTCGAGTCCCGGTCGGGGCACACATTTTCAACTGTCCCCGTTGACGTACGTCAACGCCTGTACGCAGCTAGGGGTATTCATTTCATTGTAAGAAATTTTATCTGTTACAAACTATTGGCATACGGATAAATGCAGACAATTTCACAGATTTTCGTATTCCGGCTGCCATATAATCGTGACATATGTAGTTCCATGTTCAGAAAGAGCCTTCCAGACACAAACGTTGATCGAAATATTTTATCACGTTTGCAACCTTATTAAGGTGACCAGAAAACTCCTCGATAGTAAAACAACGTAGTCCTCCCACACAGATTTAGCGTAAAGGAACTTGTCTTTTAAACAGGAATTACACTACAGATCAGTTAGTTCCACTACACATGGGCAGGAGCACTTTCAACTGAAAAAACATATATTCTCGAAAACAGAAAACATATACATTAAGAAACTTCCTGGCAGATTAAAACTGTGTGCCCGACCGAGACTCGAACTCGGGACCTTTGCCTTTCGCGGGCAAGTGCTCTACCAACTGAGCTACCGAAGCACGACTCACGCCCGGTACTCACAGCTTTAGGTTAGGTTAGTGTTGTTTTAACGTCCCGTCGACAACGAGGTCATTAGAGACGGAGCGCAAGCTCGGGTTAGGGAAGGATGGGGAAGGAAATCGGCCGTGCCCTTTCAAAGGAACCATCCCGGCATTTGCCTGAAACGATTTAGGGAAATCACGGAAAACCTAAATCAGGATGGCTGGAGACGCGATTGAACCGTCGTCCTCCCGAATGCGAGTCCACTGTGCTAACCACTGCGCCACCTCGCTCGGTCTCACAGCTTTACTTCTGCCAGTAGCTCAGTTGGTAGAGCACTTGCCCGCGAAAGGCAAAGGTCCCGAGTTCGAGTCTCGGTCGGGCACACAGTTTTAATCTGCCAGGAAGTTTCATATCAGCGCACACTCCGCTGCAGAGTGAAAATCTCATTCTGGAAACATATACATTAGTTTGGTGCATAAGTTCATAGCGTTTTTGTTTTGCATGTTTTGGTATTCCAGTTGCTGTGGGATGAGCTGCCGATTAACATTTTTTATTTGTAAGTCAATGTTGCTATTTGAGTTTACATTTTGTCATTTTCTCATTTGGAGATAGTGAGTGGAGCTGTGGACGCTAGAAAAATGAAATGAGCGTATGGCATCGTTGGCCGGGGAGTTCGGCAGACAAGTGCAAGTCTTACTTCAGTCGACGCCACATTGGGTGACCTTCGCGCCGGTGATGAGGATGAAATGATGATGAGGACAACTCAACACCCAGTCCCCGAGCGGGGAAAATCTCCAACCCGACCGGGAATCGAACGCGGGCCCGCTTACATGGGAGGCGAGCACATTACCACCCAGCTAAGCAGGCGGACAGGACGCTAGAAAAAGGAGGGCTGTTCCATTTGAGTTTGGTGTAGGGGTGACAGCAGTGGTGGCTGCCAGAAATATTTGCGCCATATATGGAGATAATGCCACTGCACAGAGCACGATAAGAAAATGGTTTTCTCGTTTTAAGGAGGGCTGTTTCGACATTAGTGATTCTCTGCATTCAGGAAGAAGTTCGGGGTTTGATGAAGATCGTTTCAACGCATTAATCCCCAGTGATCCACGTCGGTGTGCTCGAGAACTATCAAATGTGATGAACTTGATCATTCCACCTACATGCGACGTTGCATGCAGTGGGGTAAGTTCAAAAATCGACTGTATCGGTACTGCATGCTCTTAAGCCAAAATCACAAATATCAGCAGGTGACGTATGTGCATCTCTGCTTGCTCATCTTCAATTGGCTCATGAACAACGCCAACCTGTATCGTTACTGGTGACGAGAAATGGTGTATTTATGCTAACATAAGCAAAAGAAAAGAATGGCTCAGCCAAAACAAAGCCGCAACTCCCTGTACAAAGACCTGTGCACACCCACAAAATAGTGTTACGCATCTGGTGGAACAGCGACAGTGTGGTGTACTCCGAACTGCTTCCTCGAGGTGTAACCATCTCTACTGACACTGTCAGCAACTGAGACGTCTTGCAGACGCAATCCAAGGCTGCGTAAAGTGATGTTACTCCACTATAACGCCCTCCCGCATTCAGTTAGACGGACAAAAAGCACTCTACAGGAGTTGGGCTTGGAAGTCGTTCGGCACCCACCTTATTCACCTGATCTTGCGCTTTCAAATGTTCACCTTTTCCTTCAAGGAACTTCTTTACAAGATGAAAATGCGCTCTGAGTTCTTCACCTCAAAACTACGTGATCTCTACAGTCGTTGGCAGAGTGTTGTAAGTAGTGAAGGAGGATATACAGGCTTATTCTAAATGATGGACCCATTTTCAAAACTTCGTATTCATTCGAGCACAAATCTAAAATGAACAAGCTTTATACCAATGAAAAGAAGAAGTTTCAAAGTTTTTTTCATAATGTTTGACATCAATTTAATAAATTTAATAATTTGTAATAATTTCTAATTAATTAGTTTTTAATACTTATTTAATAATTGTAAATGTGATAAATGTTATAAATATTCAATGTGGCCACCGTTGGCTGCACGTCAGACATCAACGCGGCACCAAACTCGTCCCACACACGCGCAAGCGTACCTTCTGGTACTGTAGCAGTGATCCGGTTTTGCAGATCATTCAGAGTGGGTGGTAGGGTCGGGACGTAAACAGCTTCCTTCACATAACTCCATAAAAAATAGTCGCAGGGTGTGAGATCAGGATATCTCCGTGGCCAGAAGTGCAGAGCCAGGTCCTCGTGCCCCCTGCGACCGATCCAGCGCTGAGGAAGGGTCATTTAAAAAGCCTCGTACATCACGATGGCAATAGGGCGGAGCTCCATCCTGTTGGAAAATAAAGTCCTGGTAGTCCTCCATAACTTGAGGGGACAGCCATTGTTCCAACATGTCCAGGTACGTGATTCCCGTTACATTTCTTTCCACAAAGAAACAAGGTTCATAAACATTTGTACTGGATGTGGCACAGAACACGTTGATCTTTGGTGAGTCTCTTTCGTGTTGCAATGGTCGATGTGGATTTTCCAAACCCGATATGCGAACATTGTGTTTGTTGAATTTTCCACTAAGGTGGAACGTCGCTTCATCGCTAAAAATTATACGCTGCAGAAATGCGTCATCCCCCATCTTTGCTAGCACATAACCACAAAATGCGAGACGCTTCTCTTTGTCCTTGAACTTGAAAACCTGCACCAGTTGTAATCAGTAGGGCTTGTACAGCAAATGCCGTCTCAGAACTTCCCATACAGTTGGTTAGGGTATTATAGGTTCTCGCCTGGGTCTATTGGTAGACTTACTGGGATTGCGCACAAAACTCTTTTGAATCCATCGGACATCATCCTCTGAAACGCGCGGTCAGCCTGTGCTTTTTCCTGTGCACACACTCCCAGTCTGTTTAAATTGTTTAAACCAACAGCTAATGCTTTTGCAAGTTGGTGGTTGAATACCGAATATGGCACGAAATGCCTGCTGCACTACGATTTCGCGAACACAAGAACGCAGAAAACCTTACGCTCCACAGTCGCCATCTCACTCACAACTGACGGCACTATTGCCGGGCGAACTCTATCGGCCGCATCTGAAACCATCACCGCCCGCCCGCCGCCACCAGCGAAAAACTTTGAAACTTCCTCTTTTCATTGGTATAAAGCTTGTTCGATTTGGATTTGTGCCTGAATACATACGAATTTTTGAAAATGGGTCCATCATTTAGAATAACCCTATATTACTGATAACTAAAGTCTCTGTTTAACTTATGGAAAAACGCTACGAACTTACGCACTTGTCAGAATTTGTCTCTTTCACAATGCGGTTTTCTTTTTAGATGCATCCCCATCAAATCAGAAATAAGTTGTTTGTCAACTTGCAATGTCTTACAGTGGGCAGTGGGTAGTCAAATCCACTTAAAATGCGAGGGATGCATGCCATGCTGGATGTTCTAGTTTTTACGATTGCTCATTTTTCGTTCATAAATTCAACAATAACACGTTCTAAGTAGAAAACTTATTCCAAAAATGCCCCTTAACTCAACCATCGTAGTTCAGAATATTCTACAAAGACTCCATATCCTTGTCCAGTTACATCGAAAACTGTTGCAACTGAGAGCGGAAGTATGCGTTCCACTTCAGAAACTTTACCATTCATCCCACTAGTTTCTTCACGTCCTGTATGCTTATAAATTTAGCACAAAATGCTTCTTGATGTAAAGAACAATAAACCCCTTCTGTCGATCGTTGTAATTTTTTAAACTTTCATTGTCGATTACGGCTTTTTTGCATTGATATAGACATCGCTCTCTTTCTGACGATTTTAGGTAATTACAGGCCAGACATGTACATAGGTAAATTGAGAAGTACAAAGTTCCAACGGAAGGGAGATCCATGTGTAAGTAGGCTGTTTATGTTTTCTTATTGGCAACGTTACGTAGCACTCTGTATGAAAATCACTGGCTGTGCTGTGTGCAGTCTGTGGCTAGTTTGCATTGTTGTCTGCCATTGTAGTGTTGGGCAGCTGGATGTGAACAGCGCGTAGCGTTGCGCAGTTGGAGGTGAGCCGCCAGCAGTGGTGGATGTGGGGGAGAGAGATGGCGGAGTTTTGAAATTTGTAAGACTGGATGTCATGAACTGCTATATACACTCCTGGAAATGGAAAAAAGAACACATTGACACCGGTGTGTCAGACCCACCATACTTGCTCCGGACACTGCGAGAGGGCTGTACAAGCAATGATCACACGCACGGCACAGCGGACACACCAGGAACCGCGGTGTTGGCCGTCGAATGGCGCTAGCTGCGCAGCATTTGTGCACCGCCGCCGTCAGTGTCAGCCAGTTTGCCGTGGCATACGGAGCTCCATCGCAGTCTTTAACACTGGTAGCATGCCGCGACAGCGTGGACGTGAACCGTATGTGCAGTTGACGGACTTTGAGCGAGGGCGTATAGTGGGCATGCGGGAGGCCGGGTGGACGTACCGCCGAATTGCTCAACACGTGGGGCGTGAGGTCTCCACAGTACATCGATGTTGTCGCCAGTGGTCGGCGGAAGGTGCACGTGCCCGTCGACCTGGGACCGGACCGCAGCGACGCACGGATGCACGCCAAGACCGTAGGATCCTACGCAGTGCCGTAGGGGACCGCACCGCCACTTCCGAGCAAATTAGGGACACTGTTGCTCCTGGGGTATCGGCGAGGACCATTCGCAACCGTCTCCATGAAGCTGGGCTACGGTCCCGCACACCGTTAGGCCGTCTTCCGCTCACGCCCCAACATCGTGCAGCCCACCTCCAGTGGTGTCGCGACAGGCGTGAATGGAGGGACGAATGGAGACGTGTCGTCTTCAGCGATGAGAGTCGCTTCTGCCTTGGTGCCAATGATGGTCGTATGCGTGTTTGGCGCCGTGCAGGTGAGCGCCACAATCAGGACTGCATACGACCGAGGCACACAGGGCCAACACCCGGCATCATGGTGTGGGGAGCGATCTCCTACACTGGCCGTACACCACTGGTGATCGTCGAGGGGACACTGAATAGTGCACGGTACATCCAAACCGTCATCGAACCCATCGTTCTACCATTCCTAGACCGGCAAGGGAACTTGCTGTTCCAACAGGACAATGCACGTCCGCATGTATCCCGTGCCACCCAACGTGCTCTAGAAGGTGTAAGTCAACTACCCTGGCCAGCAAGATCTCCGGATCTGTCCCCCATTGAGTATGTTTGGGACTGGATGAAGCGTCGTCTCACGCGGTCTGCACGTCCAGCACGAACGCTGGTCCAACTGAGGCGCCAGGTGGAAATGGCATGGCAAGCCGTTCCACAGGACTACATCCAGCATCTCTACGATCGTCTCCATGGGAGAATAGCAGCCTGCATTGCTGCGAAAGGTGGATATACACTGTACTAGTGCCGACATTGTGCATGCTCTGTTGCCTGTGTCTATGTGCCTGTGGTTCTGTCACTGTGATCATGTGATGTATCTGACCCCAGGAATGTGTCAATAAAGTTTCCCCTTCCTGGGATAATGAATTCACGGTGTTCTTATTTCAATTTCCAGGAGTGTATATTATGACTATTAAGGTACAGGGTGTTTCAAAAATGACCGGTATATTTGAAACGGCAATAAAAACTGAACGAGCAGCGATAGAAATACACCGTTTGTTGCAATATGCTTGGGACAACAGTACATTTTCAGGCAGACAAACTTTCGAAATTACAGTAGTTACAATTTTCAACAACAGATGGCGCTGCGGTCTGGGAAACTCTGTAGTACGATATTTTCCACATATCCACCATGCGTAGCAATAGTATGGCGTAGTCTCTGAATGAAATTACCCGAAACCTTTGACAACGTGTCTGGCGGAATGGCTTCACATGCAGATGAGATGTACTGCTTCAGCTGTTCAATTGTTTCTGGATTCTGGCGGTACACCTGGTCTTTCAAGTGTCCCCACAGAAAGAAGTCACAGGGGTTCATGTCTGGCGAATAGGGAGGCCAATCCACGCCGCCTCCTGTATGTTTCGGATAGCCCAAAGCAATCACACGATCATCGAAATATTCATTCAGGAAATTAAAGACGTCGGCCGTGCGATGTGGCCAGGCACCATCTTGCATAAACCACGAGGTGTTCGCAGCGTCGTCTAAGGCAGTTTGTACCGCCACAAATTCACGAAGAATGTCCAGATAGCGTGATGCAGTAATCGTTTCGGATCTGAAAAATGGGCCAATGATTCCTTTGGAAGAAATGGCGGCCCAGACCAGTACTTTTTGAGGATGCAGGGACGATGGGACTGCAACATGGGGCTTTTCAGTTCCCCATATGCGCCAGTTCTGTTTATTGACGAAGCTGTCCGGGTAAAAATAAGCTTCGTCAGAAAACCAAATGCTGCCCACATGCATATCGCCGTCATCAATCCTGTGCACTATATCGTTAGCGAATGTCTCTCGTGCAGCAATGGTAGCGGCGCTGAGGGGTTGCCACGTTTGAATTTTATATGGATAGAGGTGTAAACTCCGGCGCATGAGACGATACGTGGACGTTGGTGTCATTTGGACCGCAGCTGCAACACGGCGAATGGAAACCCGAGGCTGCTGTTGGATCACCCGCTGCACTAGCTGCGCGTTGCCCTCTGTGGTTGCCGTACGCGGTCGCCCTACCTTTCCAGCATGTTCATCCGTCACGTTCCCAGTCCGTTGAAATTTTTCAAACAGATCCTTTATTGTATCGCTTTTTGGTCCTTTGGTTACATTAAACCTCCGTTGAAAACTTCGTCTTGTTGCAACAACACTGTGTTCTAGGCGGTGGAATTCCAACACCAGAAAAATCCTCTGTTCTAAGGAAGAAACCATGTTGTCTACAGCACACTTTCACGTTGTGAACAGCACACGCTTACAGCAGAAAGACGACGTACAGAATGGCGCACCCACAGACTGCGTTGTCTTCTATATCTTTCACATTACTTGCAGCGCCATCTGTTGTTGAAAATTGTAACTACTGTAATTTCGAAAGTTTGTCCGCCTGAAAATGTACTGTTGTCCCAAGCATATTGCAACAAACGGTGTATTTCTATCGCTGCTAGTTTAGTTTTTATTGCCGTTTCAAATATACCGGTCATTTTTGAAACACCCTGTAAATACATTGTTTGTTCTCTATTAAAGTCTTTCATTTGCTATCTATGCCTATCAGTAGTTAGTGCCTTCCGTAGTTTGAATCTTTTATTTAGCTGGCAGTAGCGGCGCTCGCTGTATTGCAGTAGTTCGAGTAACCAAGATTTTTGTGAGGTAAGCGATTTGTGAAACGCATAGGTTAATGTTAGTCAGTGCCATTTTTTTGTAGGGAATTTTGAAAGTCAGATTGCGTTGTGCTAAAAATATTGTGTGTCAGTTTAAGCACAGTCTTGTACAATTGTTCAAAGGGGACGTTTCCATGGGGTAAGTACATTGACTTCTGCAGAACTTAGCTTTCGGAGGACGATAACTACGACACTTCCACAGAGATTATGTTGCAACAAGATGCACAGTGTAGCGCTACAGTACACGTATTTGAGTGATTAATTTTATACTTAAAACATTTATTTTTAAAGATTTTTGAATTACAAAGAAAGTTTTCCGTGATACATTTCATTCCATTGCTCTAATCTGTAACACCTGATGGTATAATTACATTAATCCTCAGGGGGGTACACGCTTACTTTGTGTACCATGTGTTTGGCAAGCACAAGGAGCCCTAGCTAATATCGTATTTGCTTATACAACATTACACATCGGTACCATATTTCTGTAACACACAAATTACACAGCTATCTGATCATTTAACTGAGAGATAAACATTTTTTTTACTACATCAGTGACACATGTTTACGCAATTACACAGTTGGATAACTTCGCACTTATGAAATTGTATTTTGTCTGTACATTGTGAAATGTTCATATATTTTCGGAACCATTGTGATACTATGAGAGCTTTGAATGATGTATTTGGTATGGGATCATGATTTTTAAAGTATGTTGGAGGTAGATGACACTGTTGAAATGAGCAGAGGTTTTTTATTTAGGTTCTGACATTATTGCAGAAAGCTACGACATTTTTGAGATTTGACTGAGGTGTTATGATGTTATTTTTACGATGACGATGTGTATTATGCTGTTGAGGTATGTTTATGATCAATAAGCTGATGCTATATGAGTTATTTGAGTATGCTACGTATCTGTTACGATGAAATATTGAAGAAGTGTCGACAAATAAGGTAAGGGATAATGAGTAGTGGTTAGGGACTCTGGTTTGTGAAAAAGGTTGTTGGAAACCAAGAATTGTACTTTAAGAGTTATGAAATGTATGTAAATGCGTGAATGTATTACAATGCCGACGAAAATATTTTGGACTCTGTTATATCAATAGGATTTTGTTTCTACAGATTTGTAACGCAAATTCTTGACCTGTGAAATATTTTTATGTGAGACTGTCACTGTAGTGGAAACTGCTGTCGTAAATATTTCCGTAAGAAAGTTAAGTGACCACCTGCACGTAATGCGTCGTGGGCACCCAGCTGTGTCAGACGCCTGGAGAAAAAGCCATTAGTGTGTGCCTTTTCAGAGGCACAGGTAGAAAATAAAAGGGAGGCCATTATCCTCACTATTGACATTCCTTTGTAGAAAGCATCGCAAATACGACACGCTCAAACTTGAAAATATATGATTATACTGTGGAGCTTTTAATTTATGATATTTACTAAAATGCCTTATGAACTGATGAGAAACATTTTACATCTCTTGCCTTTCTAGTTGAGAGTTTGCTCATTTTGTTTAATATCAAGTTTCTAGCTGCACTGGAGCATTGGTTAAAATAAAATTTAGTAGATGTACTAATATAAATATTTTATGCCTACAGATCCAGTAAATAATTTTATGATCTATTCAAAAAAACGAAGGAGCATAAAAAGACATTCCCCTTCACAGGAATTGCATACGGAATTTTCTTTTCAACTACTTGGTAATTTTTTTGGTAGAATAACTTCTTGTGGTGCACCACTTTAATTACATAGACATCAAGATGTGAATATACATTTCCCTTGTCTGCATTGTTGTCTTTAATGTAATATTTTTTCTGCTTGAGCTATGTCATGTTTAGATATAAGTTATTTCATTTGCTGCTGCTGTTTGCCAGGCATAGTGTTACTGAATTTGACTTTGTGTTACGCTGCTAAGCCAGTTTACTACTGATTTATTTTTCTTGTTTGCTGCTCATTGCCTTATATTAGTTGTAATATTGTTGCTTACTTTGCCAATTTGTATTTTTTTTTGTCCTTGCTGTTTGTGTTAATTTGTTATGTGCTGCTGCATTGCCTCGTCCCTTGGTATATATATCTGAGCTCAGTAGATGTAAGTTAGCTTAAGAGGGGGTAGACTATATAAGAAACTAACTATAATGAATTGGAAGAAATGCATTGAGAAGCTATAAGAAAATGGTTTGGCAAAAAAAAAGTACTATACAGTGGAGAAAAACTATTTTTGAAAGAGGATGTGAACAAAATACAGAAAGCATGTTTGGATAGGACTTTTTGGAAATAATGAACAACGGAGGGAGATCTCCAAGAAGTAAAGAAAGTTTTGTCTGCAAAATAATGCAGTAAAACAAACCCTGTCCTTTCCTTGTGTAAACCCACTATGTGTTTGTGTAATCTTGTGTATTTGTCTTTATCCTGTCTTTATGTGTTTAGCTAATAAGATTTATGTTGTAGAATTTTTCTGATAATATGTTATTTACCTTGTAAAGATGCTTAGACATTATTTATTCTGTTTTGTTTTAATGCTCATGTGTGAAGTTGATGTTTCAAAAGTTATTCTGATCTTTTATGTATTTACTTATGTCATAATTCCTGTAACACTGATGTATATGTCTATTTCTATTCTTTTGTAAAGCCTGTACTACTACAAATTTATCTGTATTATTATGTTTTTAATGATGTATTTTGTACCTTTGTTATTGTATTTTTATGTTATAAAATTGTAATTTACACCAGTTCATCAAATTATTAACTTGTAAGTTACATTTACTGCACACGTTTTTGTTGGTCATAGTATATGGACAATATGTGAGAAGTTGGGACTGTTAGTGCTTGCACGTGTGTTAATAATTCAGCAAGGGACTGGTTAACAGCATTGCTGGTTCTAAGGAAATTCCAAAAACTTTGTGAGTGCACAAGTGGTGGTTTATGGACTTGCTATATTCTCTGCAACACTCTTCGATGGTGATTGTGCTCCTGCACAGTCGCAACAGATGGCTGTTGGCCGTCTCTACAAGAACTACGGTGGGTCTGCACCTTTGATGACCCACCAATACCATTATTTTTACAAGGACTACAGTGGGTCTACACCTTTGCTGAATCACCAGTACCATTATTTCTACAAGGACTGCAGTGGGTCTGCACCTCTGATGGCCCACCAGTACCGTAATCTCTACCAGGACTACAGTGGGTCTGCTCTGTGATGACCTATCTACCAATACTCTTCAAAATTTCGACTGACTCTGCCGTGGGTTTGCTCTGTTGTGGACCAATACCTGTCTGCATGTCAAGAGTCAGCACTGTCTTTTCGTTGGAAGGACAACACTACTTCTTCAAGATTGCATGGAAATCCACTACTTCCGTGTGCATTTTCTTTTACTGCTCAGACTTTGAGAAAAACACTGCAATGTTACTGTGATGAATGATCAGGACTGTCTTTATGGACTGTGAGAAAATTTTAGCTTTTGACCAACATTGTATCAATAAGTGGGTGCATTTGATATCTTTGTTATTGTAATTATGAAAAATTTTATCAAATCATTATTGGCCACTGCCCAAAACAATTTGTAAAATTTTTTGTGAGGAGCATGGGGGCTTGTAAGTAGGCTGTTTATGTTTTCTTATTGGCAACGTTACGTAGCGCTCTGTATGAAAATCACTGGCTGTGCTGTGTGCAGTCTGTGGCTAGTTTGCATTGTTGTCTGCCATTGTAGTGTTGGGCAGCTGGATGTGAACAGCGCGTAGCGTTGCGCAGTTGGAGGTGAGCCGCCAGCAGTGGTGGATGTGGGGAGAGAGATGGCGGAGTTTTGAAATTTGTAAGACTGGATGTCATGAACTACTATATATATTATGACTATTAAGGTAAATACATTGTTTGTTCTCTATTAAAATCTTTCATTTGCTATCTATGCCTATCAGTAGTTAGTGCCTTCCGTAGTTTGAATCTTTTATTTAACTGGCAGTAGTGGCGCTCGCTGTATTGCAGTAGTTCGAGTAACCAAGATTTTTGTGAGGTAAGCGATTTGTGAAACGCATAGGTTAATGTTAGTCAGGGCCATTTTTTTGTAGGGATTTTTGAAAGTCAGATTGCATTGCGCTAAAAATAATGTGTGTCAGTGTAAGCACAGTGTTGTACAATTGTTCAAAGAGGACGTTTCACATGAAGGATATACAGCCTGAGGCCGAAGATTTTACAGCTCATAACAGTCGTATCTCTGCTGCGGCTCTCATACTGTTTTCTATAACCACCGACGCACTGTTAAAATTGCCTGTTATTCTGTTTCGAAGTTTGTGTCGTCGTCGTCTTCGTCGTCGTTGTTGTTCGCCAGACCATTTTTTTCCATTTTAGCTACTTCTATTTAATTTTTATTGGCACGTCAGACTGAGGTGTTGGGTGAAGGTGCAATGCTAAACGTCTCTTTTACAAAATCCTCGAAACCCGGTCTGCTCATATCACCCTTTCCACCGCCAACATGACGTACTGTGGTGTTAGAGTTTCCTGTTAGGAACCCAGCGGTTGTAAGTACCGCATACGCCTTTTCCATTACCTCTCTCCTCAATGGAATACGCAGTTGTGTCATTGAGCCTCAAACAATTTGTAATTCGTCCTGCATCCAGAAATTCGTATGTAAGCAATAACTACAAGTTGTCTATGATACGTTGCATACTTTGAGCAAAGCTCGTAATTTAATCACATGACTAATAAGCAACTGCTTTAAAGACGATCTACCCCTTAAAAAAAAAAATTGGCCAGGTACGAGTAGGATTCGCTCACTGAGCGTTCAGTAAAAAATTAATGACGTATATAGACAGTTGCCGGCTGTTGTGACCGAGGGGTTCTAGGCGCTGCTGCCGCGGTCGCAGGTTTGAATCCTGTCTTGGGCATGGACGTGTGTGATGTCCTTAGGTTAGTTAGGTTTAAGTAGTTCTAAGTCTAGGGGACTGATGACCTCAGATGTTAAGTCCCATAGTGCTTAGAGCCATTTGAACCAATATAGACGGTTCATCCATTCGATGATTTTTGGCTATTATCGACACTAATACTGGCAAGATATCATTCCCACAGATTCCAAGACTTTCTAGAATGTTTTAATTTCAAGTTTGAAGTCCGATAGCAAATAACTATTTTTTCTCTGATATAATTCCAAAGTAACAATTTTCGGATTTTTTCCTTTGTACTGTTTGAACCTCGCTTCCAGACGAATTTCATGATCCTAGATCCACGGGAAGTACCTTATAAGTTTTGATGTGTTAGTTTCCGAGTATCAAAGTATGTGAAATAAATTACCGTATCTTTTCATTTCATTGACTCAGAAGCTTGCATTTATTACACCGCCAAGTTAATTTCAACTTGATACGTCCACTTGTTCCTGAGAAAAAGGAGTTTTATATACGGACGGACAGACTGACTGTCAGATAACAAATGAGAAGTTTATTTTCGTGTGATATGAGAACAAATTCACTGTTTTAGTGTTTTTTTCCTTAACTTGTACAGCGAAAAGTTGCTTCTTGCCAAACTTCATGATTCTAGGCCAACGGAAAGAACCCTACATGTTTCGATAACTGAGTTAGCGCGTATCAAAAAGTGGCATAAATGGCCGTATCTTTTGATTACATTGATTTAGAAGCTTCACCTTTTTACATCGCCGAGGGACCGTAGAGCTTAATATGTAACTTAAATTTTAGCTTGTTACGTCTACCCGCTCTTGCGAAAAGGGGTTTTGAACAGCATAACAGTGAAGAGGAAGACAGACAGACAACAAAGTGACGCAATAAGATTTCCGTTTTTACCGATTGAGGTACGGAGCCCTAAAAATGATTGTGTTTGCGTGAGTTCCTCTTTTTCAAAGTTTGGTTCAAATGGCTCTGAGCACTATGGGACTTAACTTCAGAGGTCATCTGTCGCCTAGAACGTAGAACTAATTAAACCTAACTAACCTAAGGACATCACATACATCCATGCCCGAGGCATGATTCGAACCTGCGACCGTAGCGGTCGCTCGGTTCCAGACTGCAGCGCCTAGAACCGCACGGCCACTCCGGCCGGCTTGAAAGTTTGTTGTTAATGTACTGATACATCTTAAGAGTTTGGTTACACAGCAAGTATGTTAACCGCGTAAGACAAATAGTGTTCATCACAGGAATAGAATATTTCTGGTGAAACTAGAACAGCAACTAGCACCACATCATGCATTCTGCCGTTTTAGTATTTTGTCAGAGGTAAAGCTCAAAGGCCCTGTTTTTATCAGCGATTATTCTAAGGAAAAATTTAAGAGACAACAGACCAAGTGATAATTAATATGTTCACACTAACAAAGGTTAAAGCGGAAGATATTTCACAAACTTTGTTACTTGCTGCCGTTACGAAACTGTACGAAAGTGTGTTCATACATCTTTGTATGCGCTTCAGGTACGCGAAGTGAAGGTAGAGGAGCGTGTGTGTGTGTGTGTGTGTGTGTGTGTGTGTGTGTGTGTGTGTGTGTGCGTGCGTTTTTGTGTGTTTTTGTGTGTGTTGAGAGAGAGAGGTGGGGAGAGGGGGAGGTGTTGCTCATCTTCAGTCACGAGATACTTCCACGTCCCATTGCGGACGCTGCAGAGAATTTCAAACGCTGGAGTAACGTCAGAAACAAGTCACCATCTGCAGGCAGTAATAAGAGTTACGCCGATTAACTATGCTGAGGGCACTTCATCTCTATGCTCGAAAGCGGCAGAACAATCCGTTCCGGCTGCCATTCCTAAACATTCTACCTTCCTTATAACGTTCCCGCGTGACAACAGAAGGAATAAAGAACTCGATGTATGGCCTTTGTGAGACAAAAATACTCCCTCTTAACTGTGACAAAACCTGGTCGGCCTGAAGGTCCTGCTTGAAAATCAATGGCACAATCGTCATTTACGACGGAATTTCACGTTGCGTCATGTCTTGTATTCATGAAGTATTTTAGGAAATCATGAATCTTAAATTCATGATGTCTGTTCGTCATAGCAACCTCAAAGTTGAAAATATTGCCTGGATACCGCACTGAACATTCGACTTAGCATAATGAGGACAAGCCCCGTTACGCTTGCTACGTCAACAATGCGATTTCTTTGAGACGCTTGCTGTAGTTTTCCTGTTGTTGCTTTTAATATTTAAGATTTTTCTTTTTTCAGTGCTACTTATTTTGCTTTACCACAGTAACAACGGTACTAAAAATTAGGAGGATTGTCTGAAAATTTAAAGTACGTACGAAAAACAAACATTGCATCACCATAGGTACGTATTAACTTGATATGTTCTCAGTCGAATATATTTTTGGTTATCTTTCCACGTTATCGCCACTGGCGTGTGCACACTCTGAAGTCAGAAGACGTTCTTTTTTGCAGAAGCGCCCCGACTCTTTTCTCAGTCCTTTATCATTACTTTCTGAACCTCAACGTAGATGTTTACGTCTTTCTACGCAGGTACTACTCCAATTCTGGAAACAAGTGTAAGTCATCTGGACTGTAGGCTGAAATCGCGACAATTTCCCATCTTAAGTACTGTTACATCTTGTGCATAGTCAGTCTGTGTGCAGATGGACACTAGTGTACACAAGAAAAAAAGATCACATCAGATGCGTCATCGAGCAAAAAGATCAACGATCTGTACTTTTCTGACTCAAAATATTTTTTCCAGTATTCTGTGGAGTGCTACGTTTCATTATTTTCTTTGGTGTGTGTGTGTGCGTGTGTGTGTGTGTGTGTGTGTGTGTGTGTGTGTGTGTGTGTGCGTGCGTTTGTGCGTGCGTGCGTGCTTGTATGCATTTCCACCAATTCACTGCTATTTCTTGTCAGGAGTGTGACGAGCTAGCCAAGAACTACCTTTCGTTTCAGAGTCGATCATACAATCGCCTCCTTTCTTTGACACAGCAGAAACCTTCCAAACCTTACAGTGTTTGATTTCGACAGGGTCACTGTGGTCGCACAGTTTGCACCCTGAAGTGCTGTTGGGCCAGCGGACGATTTTCCTGCCCAGTCCGGAAAAGTGCAGATTGTGGGTATGCTTGTCATTGGGAGCTCCAATGTTAGGCAGGTGATGGAGCCGCTCAGGGAAATAGCAGGTACGTCGGAAAGAATGGCAGCGTGCACTCGGTATATTTGCCGGGGACTCTCGTCTGTGATGTGGAGCAGGCCCCGCCGGCAGCTACCGAGCGCAGTTAGTACAACCGGCTGCATGTAGTGGCACACGTCGGCACGAATTACGCCTTCCGCTTGGGTTCTGAGGGCATCCTCGGCTCTTTTCGGCGGATGGTTGATCTAGTGAGGGCAATTAGTATCGCACACGCGGTGCAGGCTGAGCTGTCTTTTTGTACCATCTTACTAGTGTTGATCGCGGTACTCTGGTTTGGAGTAGAGTGAAAAGTGCAAAACAGAGGGTTAAACGACTCTGCGACGGTATCGGTTGCGAATTTCTCGATCTACGCTATCCGGTACAGAATTGCAAGGTTCCCCTTAATAGCCGGTCGGTGTGACGGAGCGGTTCTAGGAGCATCAGGCTGGAACTGCGCGAACGCTACGGTCGCAGGTTCGAATCCTGCCTCGGGCATGCACGTGTGTGATGTCCTTAGGTTAGTTAGATTTAAGGAGATCTAAGTTCTATGGGACTTATGACCTCAGATGTGAAGTCCCAGTCCGCAGCTCGTGCTCGTGCGGTAGCGTTCTCGCTTCCCACGCCCGGGTTCGATTCCCGGCAGGGTCAGGGCGTTTCTCTGCCTCGTGATGACTGGATGTTGTGTGATGTCCTTAGGTTAGTTAGGTTTAAGTAGTTCTAAGTTCTAGGGGACTGATGACCATAGATGTTAAGTCCCATAGTGCTCAGAGCCATTTGAACCATTTGTTTAGTCCCATACTGCTCAGAGCCATTTTCTTTTTGGTTCCCCTTAATAGGTCAAGCGTCCACTACCCACAGGAAGCGGCTACTAGGGTAGCGGAGTACGTGTGGCGTGCACATGAGGCTTTTTTATGTTACAGAACCTCCTCCCCCCTACTTGGTATCAAAGACAAAGACAATTTGCCTGATAAATTAGCCACAATGTCCTCAGAGAACGTTCGTCGTTGCACGTCGGAGGTTGAAAAGGTTAATATGATTTCAGTAAACTTCAGGAGCATCCAAGGGAAGGTCCCAGAATTATTATCGCTTATTGAAGGTTGTAAAGCACACATAGTATTAAGAACAAAAAGTTGGTTGAAACCGGACGGTAAATCCTAAGTTCAAAAATGGTTCAAATGGCTCTGAGCACTATTGGACTTAACATCTGTGGTCATCAGTCCCCTAGAACTTAGAACTACTTAAACCTAACTAAGGACATAACACACATCCATGCCCAAGGCAGGATTCGAACCTGCGACCGTAGCGGTCACGCGGTTCCAGACTGAAGCGCCTAGAACCGCACGGCCACACCGGCCGGCTCCTAAGTTCAGATTGGAATATTTATCGTAAGGATAGGTTAGTCGTCGGTGGTGGCGGCGTGTTTATTGCGGTAAAGAATTCGATAAAAACTAGCGAGGTTATCATGGATGCCGATTGTGAATTAATCTGCGTGAAGTTAAGCATTAAAGATTGGTCGAAAATGATAATCGAACGCTTTTGTAGGCCGCCTGGTTCAGAAGCTCTAGTGGTAGAGCACTTCAGATATAACTTGCAGAATATCGTTAGTAATTTTCCTGCTCATGCCGTTGTAATAGGGGGTCACTTCAACTTGCCAGGTACAGGTTGTGAGTGTCGTACTATCAAAACTGGTGCCAGAGACAGGGATTCGTGTCACATTGTTCTGGATGTCCTGTCCGAAAATTACTTTGAGCAGTTAGTTAGAGAACCAACCCGTAGGGGTATCATATTAGACCTCCTGGCAACAAACAGGTCTGAACTTATCGAATCAGTTAACGCAGAGTTAGGTACCAGTGATCATAAGGCTGGGATAGCATGTATGACAACAGGTCTGACAAAGAATGTTAAGAAAGATTGGAAGATATTTATGCTTAACAAGACTGACAGGATACAAACTTCAGAGTACTTGAGCTGTCAGCGTCAAATTTTCGGTGATGAGGACGAAGATGTGGAAAACAAATGCAAAAAATTGCCCTAGGCCAATGTGTTCCGAGTAACATGGGAAAGGCCCATCATGGTATAACAGCGTTGTTAGAAAACTGCTAGTTAAACAAAGAGAACTTCACCTGAAATTCAAGAGAAGTAAAATTCCAGCTGAAAAACAAAAGCAGAACTAAGCTAAAATGAACGTAAGGAAAGCAATGAGAGGTTTAGGTCGTATGTAAAATCAGTAAGAGGGTCAAAATTATCTATTTGTTCGTTCCGTTTCGGAAGATGATAGAGAGAAGGCAGAAATACTGAATTAGGTCTTCAAAAATTGTTTCATCGTGGAAGATCGTAACACGGTCCCTCCTCTCAACCGGTCTTGCCGGCCGGAGTGGCCGAGCGGTTCTAGGCGCTACAGTCTGGAAACGCGCGACCGCTATGGTCGAAGGTTCGAATCCTGCTTCGGGCATGGCTGTGTATGATGTTCTTAGGTTATTTAGGTTTACGTAGTTCTAATTCTAGGGGACCGACCACCTCAGATGTTAAGTCCCCTAGTGTTTAGAGCCTTTGAACCATTTGATGCTGCCTCCACTGCTGGAAGAAGTGCCTTTGGTGGTACAACGGGTAGGGTGGCTACTACATGACGATGCTCCATCTCACTGCCCTCTTGTGCTGAACACTAATATGGACAGAACATTACCAGTTGCGTGGTGTTTACTCAAGTGTACTTTCAACCATTGGAATCCATAATGTGAAAGATCTATTATCTCCGCCTTGAAGCGGATGTGTCCCCCTTGAAATCCAGTCCCGGCTATATGTCCATATGACATTGTTTATCCTCTTGCAGTATATTGTAACCTCCCAACAGATAAAAAATATAATATATCATTCAAATTAAGCGTAACCTCCCAAGACTAAAAAAAATAAATATATATAGGATTCACATTCAGCGTAACCTCCCAACAGAAAAAAAATATAATTATATAATTCACTTTCAGCGTAACCTACCAACAGTTTACTTCCGTAACCTTGGAATAATAAAATGTGACTAACCTCTCAATAAAATTGTGGCTTACCTGTAACCTCTCAATAATTAACTGACTGTGAATCTAAACTGGTAAATTTGAACGTCAGCAGTGCAGCGTCATGGCCCTGAAAAATAATTCTGAATAAATTGAAAATTCTTACCTCAATAAAGTCGCCGGATAACGCATATATATCTGCGCGTATAAGAAATTTTTCTGGCACAGCCCAGCGCATGCTGGCCGATGCATTTGTCATGTATAAACAGAAACAACTGATTTTTCTTTAGAATAATCGGGATGACCATGGATTGGAGAAATTAGTAAATTCTTTAAATTGAGATGGCCGGCCGGAGTGGCCGAGAGGTTCTAGGCGCTACAGTCTGGAACCGCGAGGCCGCTACGGTCGCAGGTTCGAATCCTGCCTCTGGCATGGATGTGTGTGATGTCCTTAAGTTAGTTAGGTTTAAGTAGTTCTAAGTTCTAGGGGACTGATAGCAGTTAAGTCCCATAGTGCTCAGAGCCATTTGAACCATTTTTTAAAATTGAGATGAATGATTGTCAAAAGTTAATTTTTATAAGAAAGATTATTATTAAGAAATTTTTTTAAAACATTTACATGGGACTTGATATAACAATTGTACATATGCGCGAGGCTGCTTTTGCCTTATACTACATCGCTCAGGCACCGCCATCGCTCCCCACCGGCCCAGCCAACTCCATACACCAGACTGCAAGCTACGTCTTACTTCTACTGCTACTGACACTGCTCTTACTGCATACAACACTGCTCTCTGGTCTGAGATTCTCTTATAGCTTACATATCGCAGGCAGTGCGTGAGCAATCCATCGCAATTACATCTGCTCGAGTGCGCTAGCAAAAAATTCCTTAGTCATAGAAGTCTTACAATATCCCCAATTAGTAAAACCACTCTGTAATGCACAGAAGTGACGACTATAGATGGTGAAATGGATGTGATTGGTCCGCAGATCGTGGTCGTGCGGTAGCGTTCTCGCTTCCCACGCCCGGGTTCGATTCCCGGCGGGGTCAGGGATTTTCTCTGCCTCGTGATGACTGGGTGTTGTGTGATGTCCTTAGGTTAGTTAGGTTTAAGTAGTTCTAAGTTGTAGGGGACTGATGACCGTAGATGTTAAGTCCCATAGTGCTCAGAGGCAATTTTTTGCATGTGATTGTGCCTATGCGTTTCATACGATACGGCGAACACTGCATGTCCTCTCCTACACAACTGTTCTCCCTGCGCCCAGCCTTTCCTGCAAAGTTTGTGCAGCTGTCTCTGGCAGCAATCGTGAAGGAGCGTACAGTTTTCCTCTGCTGCAGCGACACTAAACGACGCAGTGGGACCATAATTAAGCTCACACCACGTGTCTCGATTGAAGCACTCGGCGCGCAGATAGCGCGGCATGTTCTGTGGAGGGGGGGAGGGTACGCGACGCGGGGCGCCCCTGATATATTGGGCTGCTACTGCGAGGCTCCGGCGGTGGCGGCTCCACCCATGCGGCGACCGGCGGATGTAATCAGATCGTTTCATTAACGCTGCTGCGGCCGCAGTTCGCGACGCGGGACAGGTTTATACGTCGGTCGGGCCGTCCCTCAAGGGGTCCGCGTCCGTCTGTCCGAGTTACGACCCCGGCTCTGAAATCGCGAAGGACGACACCGGGGCAGCGGGAAAAAGGCGGGATCAGTTAGCGACGTCGTAGGCCGGCGGCGGGCTCTCGTTACGTGGAAGGGTTGAGATACTGCGCGACACGTGTAGGCGATCCGGCGCCGAGGCGTCTCGCGTGTGGGAAAGCGGCGCGCGGCGCCCCGCCCAGGCGCGGCGACGTCGATTTAAGGCCGCGCGCGCGTCATTACGCAGGCGGCCGGAGCAAATCAAGCCGGCAATTAGCAGGCGGGCGGCTACCGTGCGGGCTGCCGGCGCCGCGGCCGCGGCGAGCGCCTAGCTCAGCCTAGCAGCCCCGGCTGCAGCGGGAGGCTCGTTAGCGCGCCGCCAGAGGTCGCCGGGTCGCCGGTGCAGGCGTCTGCGCCGGCCGTGTTTCTCCTCACCTGTCCGCCAGGTCATTACCAGCCTCTGCGGCCCTGCTGAGATTGGGCCTGAAGATGGCGCGCGCCGTCTCCGTGTCTGCGTATACCGGAAGCGTTTCTGGGGCACTGAGGAACATTACGTTGGAGACGTCTGGCTTGAATTATGTAGGTATGCTGAAACTGCAGTCGAGCTTCTCGGTATTCTCCATAGCGAACACAGGTGGATGTTCGAGTAACCTCCTCACTCCTCAGATAAGATTTTGTGAATTAAAAGTTTATGCTTGTCATCAAAGCGTGGCAAAAGAGACTAAATACTATGAAACCTCCCCTTACAAGGTAACCTCCCCATCGCACCCCCCTCAGATTTAGTTATAAGTTGGCACACTGATCAATCGAGAAAACAGGAAGAGGATGTGTGTAACTATGAAAAAATAACCAAAATATACAAACTGAGTAGTCCATGTGCAAGATAGGCAACAACATGGATAGTGTGAGCTCCGGATCGTCGTGATCCCGTGGTTAGAATGAGCAGCCAGTGAAAAGTTTAATTTTTTTATTTTCAGACAATTATTATCTGTCCGTCCGATGCGAGGTAACTGCGCCGTAGTATAGGGACGCTACACCTAAACAAACATAGAAACACACGACGTCGGTCGACCACAGCGCACGGAAGAGAGAGTGTTCCTGCTAGAGAGGCTCCCTGGCTGGCAGTTGACTGTTCGCTACTTTGGACGAGAGTGCATTAAATACTCGAGATGTATTCCGTGGGCAATATGAATCCAGCAAATATAGCTTGCGACTTCAATAACAAGGTCAATGATAATAATTGTCTGAAAATAAAAAATTAAACTTTTCACTCGAGGGAAGACTTGAACCAAGGACCTCTCGTCCCGGAGCTGCTCACGCTGACCACCGGACCACGGCGCTCCTGCGCTCACACCATCCTTGATGCTGCATATCTTGCGCAAGGACTACTCAGTTTGTATATTTTGCTTATTTTTTCATAGTTCCTTACAACTTCTTCCTGTTTTTTCGATTGATCTGTGTTCAGTTTTTCAAGGCCTATCCACTGTGCCAACTTATAACTAAATCTGAGGGGGGTGCGATGGGGAGGTTCCCTTGTTAGAAAAATTTATGAATGATTGTGCTGATAAACCCCTTACGTTATTTGATTTTCAAACAGCTGAGCAAAACTGAACGTACACATCTCTCTCTTTACTTATTCTGAACATCACTAAACTGACACACAATATTTTCAGCGCAACGCAATCTCACTTTCAATAATCCCTACAAAAGAATGGCCCTGACTAACAATAACCTGTACCTTTCATGAATCACTTACCTCACAAAAATTATCGTTACTCGAACTACTGCAATACAGCGCGCGCCAATACTGCCAGCTAAATAAAAGATTCTAATTACTGAAGTCACTAGCTACTGATAGGCATAGTTAGCAAATGAAAGATTTTGATAGAGAACAAACAATGTATTTACTTTAATAGTGTTCAAAATCATAATATATACCGGGTGATCAAAATGTCAGATAAATTTGAAAACTTAATAAACCACGGAATATTGTAGATAGAGAGGTAAAAATTGACACACATGCTTGGAATAACATGGGGTTCCATTAGAACAAAAACAAACCACCCCATATTGCTAGACGCGTGAAAGATCTCTTGCGCGCGTCATTTGGTGATGATCGTGTGCTCAGCCGCCACTTTCGTCACGCTTGGCCTCCCAGGTCCCCAGACCTCAGTCCGTGCGATTATTGGCTTTGGGGTTACCTGAAGTCGTGTCGTCCTAACCGCCGTCTGCTTCACGTCTGCTGTGCAGTGAGCTACCTTAATTTAAGTATTAACTGTATTTTTCTTACTTGTCACTTCTTCTTCCGTGTGTTTTTGCTTTTAGGAAGCTTTAATTGTCGAGTGCTGGTAATAGTGTTCCATAGATTTCGTGTTTGTGTTGAATATAGTCAGAGAGAGTCCCTTTTGTCAGCCATAGTGCCAGTAGTGTCAGTGTCGTCCTAACCACCGTCTGCTTCACGTCTGCTGTGCAGCGAGCTACCTTAATTTAAGTATTAACTGTATTTTTCTTACTTGTCACTTCTTCTTCCGTCTGCTTTTGCTTTTAGGAAGCTTTAATCGTCGGGTGTTAGTAATAGTGTTCCATAGATTTTGTGTTTGTTTTGAATACAGTCAGAGAGAGTCCCTTTAGTCAACCATAGTGCCAGTAGTGCTAGTGTTTGTTTTCAATACAGTCCAGAGACAGGTAGTGCTATTTTCATTGTTTTCTACAAGAAGTGGCTAGCAATCAGAGTTTAGTCAATAATCAGCCGCCTTTAGTGAATTAGCAGTCTAGTTAAAAGTTGATTAACTTTCTTCAGTAAATTGATTCCTTAGAATGGATAGGATGTGTGACTGCTGTGTACGGACGCAGGAGGAGCTGGCCACTGTTCGCGAACAGCTGAACGTGTTGATGGCCGCGGTCAGCCGTCTTCAGGCTGCTGCCTCGGAGTGTAGCGGCAGTGGGGAGTCTGGTGCGTCGCAAGGTACACCCCAGGTGTTACATGCTTCACCCACTGTCCCTGCTGTAAAGACATCTTCGCGGGTACCGGGCGCGGTTGGGCCACCCTCTCCCCAAGGGGAGTGGCGGGTTCAGCGGTGTTCGCGGCGCACGAGGCGGAGGGTAAACGTGGAGGCTGGCCGTGTGGCATCGCCCGCTCTGCCTGTGAGTGGACATGTGGCCGCTCCTTCAGCAAGGTCCGAGCAGGCACACGGGGGAAGGGGTTTATTAGTTATTGGGAGCTCCAACGTTAGGCGGGTGATGGAGCGCCGTAGGGAAATAGCGGAAAGGTCGGGAAAGAAGGCCAGTGTTCACTCTGTCTGCTTGCCGGGGGGTCTCATCCGAGATTCGGAGGAGGCCCTACCGGCAGCGATAGAGAGCACTGGGTGCACCCGACTGCAAATTGTTGCTCATGTCGGCACCAGTTACTCCTGCTGTCTGGGTTCAGAGGTCATCTTTAGTTCATACAGGCGGTTGGCGGAATTGGTGAAAGCGGAAAGCCTCGCTCGCGGGGTGGAATTAGAGATAACTATTTGTAGTATCGTTCCCAAAACCGATCGCGGTCCTCTGGTTTGGAGCCGAGTGGAAGGCTTAAACCAGAGGCTCAGACGATTCTGCGGAGATCTGGGGTGCAAATTTCTCGACCTCCGCTATCGGGTGGAGAAATGTAGGGTCCCCCTGAATAGGTCAGGCGTGCACTACACGCCGGAAGCGGCTACAAGGGTAGCGGAGTACGTGTGGAGTGCACATGGGGGTCTTTTAGGTTAGAGAATTCCCTCCCTAGGCCCGACAAGACGCCTCCTGAGACGCGGCAAGGTAGGAGTAGGCAAAATGCAACAGGGAATAACAATATTAATGTGCTAATAGTAAACTTTAGGAGCGTCTATAGAAAGGTCCCAGAACTGCTCTCATTAATAAACGGTCACAACGCCCATATAGTACTAGGGACAGAAAGTTGGCTGGAACCAGACGTAAACAGTAATGGAATCCTAAACTCAGATTGGAATGTATACCGCAGAGACAGGCTGGACAGTGAAGGGGGAGGCGTGTTTATAGCGATAAGAAGTGCAATAGTATCGAAGGAAATTGACGGAGATCCGAAATGTGAAATGATTAGGGTGATGGTCACGGTTAAAGCGGGCTCAGACATGGTAATTGGATGTCTCTATAGGCCCCCTGGCTCAGCAGCTGTTGTGGTTGAGCACCTGAAGGATAATTTGGAAAATATTTCGAGTAGATTTCACCACCATGTTATAGTTCTGGGTGGAGATTTTAATTTGCCGGATATAGACTGGGAGACTCAAACGTTCATAACGGGTGGCAGGGACAAAGAATCCAGAGAAATTTTTTTAAGTGCTTTATCTGAAAACTACCTTGAGCATTTAAACAGAGAACCGACTCGTGGCGATAACATATTAGACCTTCTGGTGACAAACAGAAACGAACTATTTGAAACAGTTAACGTAGAACAGGGAATCAGCGATCATAAAGCGGTTACGGCATCGATGATTGCAGCCGTAAATAGAAATATTAAAAGAGGTAGGAAGATTTTTCTGTTTAGCAAAAGTGACAAAAAGCAGATTACAGAGTACCTGACGGCTCAACACAAAAGTTTTGTCTCAAGTACAGATAGTGTTGAGGATCAGTGGACAAAGTTCCAAACCATCGTACAATATGCGTTAGATGGGTATGTGCCAAGCAAGATCGTAAGAGATGGAAAATAGCCACCGTGGTACAACAACCGAGTTAGAAAACTGCTGCGGAAGCAAAGGGAACTTCACAGCAAACATAAACATAGCCAAAGCCTTGCGGACAAACAAAAATTACGCGAAGCGAAATGTAGTGTGAGGAGGGCTATGCGAGAGGCGTTCAATGAATTCGAAAGTAAAGTTCTATGTACTGACTTGGCAGAAAATCCTAAGAAATTTTGGTCTTATGTCAAAGCGGTAGGTGGATCAAAACAAAATGTCCAGACACTCTGTGACCAAAATGGTACTGAAACAGAGGATGGCAGACTAAAGGCCGAAATACTAAATGTCTTTTTCCAAAGCTGTTTCACAGAGGAAGACTGCACTGTAGTTCCTTCTCTAGGACGTCGCACAGATGACAAAATGGTAGATATCGAAATAGACGACAGAGGGATAGAGAAACAATTAATATCGCTCAAAAGAGGAAAGGCCGCTGGACCTGATGGGATACCAGTTCGATTTTACACAGAGTACGCGAAGGAACTTGCCCCCCTTCTTGCAGTGGTGTACCGTAGGTCTCTAGAAGAGCGTAGCGTTCCAAAGGATTGGAAAAGGGCTCAGGTCATCCCCGTTTTCAAGAAGGGACGTCGAACAGATGTGCAGAACTATAGACCTATATCTCTAACGTCGATCAGTTGTAGAATTTTGGAACACGTATTATGTTCGAGTATAATGACTTTCCTGGAGACTAGAAATCTACTCTGTAGGAAACAGCATGGGTTTCGAAAAAGACGGTCGTGTGAAACCCAGCTCACGCTATTCGTCCACGAGACTCAGAGGGCCATAGACACGGGTTCACAGGTAGATGCCGTGTTTCTTGACTTCCGCAAGGCGTTCGATGCAGTTTCCCACAGTCGTTTAATGAAAAAAATAAGAGCATATGGACTATCAGACCAATTGTGTGATTGGATTGAGGAGTTCCTAGATAACAGAACGCAGCATGTCATTCTCAATGGAGAGAAGTCTTCCTAAGTAAGAGTGATTTCAGGTGTGCCGCAGGGGAGTGTCATAGGACCGTTGCTATTCACAATATACATAAATGACCTTGTGGATGACATCGGATGTTCACTGAGGCTTTTTGCAGATGATGCTGTGGTGTATCGAGAGGTTGTAACAATGGAAAATTGTACTGAAATGCAGGAGGATCTGCAGCGAATTGACGCATGGTGCAGGGAATGCCAATTGAATCTCAATGTAGACAAGTGTAATGTGCTGCGAATACATAGAAAGATAGATCCCTTATCATTTAGCTACAAAATAGCAGGTCAGCAACTGGAAGCAGTTAATTCCATAAATTATCTGGGAGTAGGCATTAGGAGTGATTTAAAATGGAATGATCATATAAAGTTGATCGTCGGTAAAGCAGATGCCAGACTGAGATTCATTGGAAGAATCCTAAGGAAATGCAATCCGAAAACAAAGGAAGTAGGTTACAGTAGCTTGTTCGCCCACTGCTTCAACACTGCTCAGCAGTGTGGGATCCGTACCAAATAGAAGAGATAGAGAAGATCCAACGGAGAGCAGCGCGCTTCGTTACCGGATCATTTAGTAATCGCGAAAGCATTACGGAGATGATAAAGTCCAGTGGAAGACTCTGCAGGAGAGACGCTCAGTAGCTCGGTACGGGCTTTTGTTAAAGTTTCGAGAACATACCTTCATCGAAGAGTCAAGCAGTATATTGCTCCCTCCTACGTATATCTCGCAAAGAGACCATGAGGATAAAATCAGAGAGATTAGAGCCCACACAGAAGCGTACCCACAAATCTTCTTTCCACGAACAATACGAGACTGGAATAGAAGGGAGAACCGATAGAGGTACTCAGGGTACCCTCCGCCACACACCGTCAAGTGGCTTGCTGAGTATGGATGTAGATGTAGATGTAGAAGTCGCAAGTGTATCGTGATCGACCGACATCTCTAGGGATGCTGAAAGACAACATCCGACGCCAATGCCTCACCATAACTCCGGACATGCTTTACAGTGCTGTTCACATTATTCCTCGACTACAGCTATTGCTGAGGAATGATGGTGGACGTATTGAGCATTTCCAGTAAAGAACATCATATTTGCGTTGCCTTACTTTGTTATGCTAATTATTGCTATTCTGATCAGATGACGCGCCATCTGTCGGACATTTTTTGAACGTTTGTATTTTTCTAGTTCTAATAAAACCCCATGTCATTCCAAGCATGTGTATCAATTTGTACCTCTCTATCTACGTTATTCCGTGATTTATTGTTTTCAAATTTATACTCACTTTTTGATCAACCGGTATATATCAGTTCATGACATCCAGTCCCACTTCTGATGGACACACGTCCAGATCATCCGCTCTCAAAATTCTGCCATCTCTCTCCCCATATCCACCACTGCCGGCGACTCACCTCCAACTGCGCAACGCGGCGCGCTGTTCACATCCGACTGCCCAACACTACAATAGCGAATGTTCCAACAATGCCAACCTGCCACAGACTGCACACAGCACAGTCAGTGATTTTCATACAGAGCGCTACGTGGCGTTACCAACATAGAAACCTAAACAGCCTATTTACAACTAAACTTAAAAAATTGTTTCGAGTAACTAAAATATTGGGACACACAGTACGTGGTCAGGAAAGTGCTCCTAATGGAGCGCAAAAAACGGTGCATATGCTTCTGTTTAAAAGACATTGAATGAAAAGTGGGATACCAGGTACCACAGTCTACCTTCCTCAGCACTTCAAAAAATTTGCCCATAAATTTTGACATGGAAACATATTTGCACTCTTTTTAAGTTGACCTCTCACTCATAAGCTTCCCTAACTATAACTCGCTAACACCCACTATTCCATCGCTGTACGTTTCTCATACTCATCCATTCCCACTTGCTCATTCTCACTCAGTCAGTCGGCCCAACTAATTGTCATTATCTCTTTCTGTCTGTCTCACTGTCACTGTCTCCAGCCTCACAGCTAGTCTTCGCTCTGTCCTACTACCAAAGTCTTATCTCACCATGTCTCTCTTGCTCTTTCCTTCCCATTGCTGCTGTCTACATCTACATCTATATGGATACTCTGCACATCACATATAAGTGCCTGGCAGAGGTTCATCGAATCACCTTCACAATTCTCTATTATGCCAATCTCGTATAGCGCGGAGAGAATGAACACCTATATCTTTCCGTACGAGCTCTGATTTCCCTTATTTTATCTTGGTGATCGTTCCTCCCTATGTAAGTCGGTGTCAACAAAATATTTTCGCATTCGGAGGAGAAAGTTGGTGATTGGAATTTCGTGGGAAGATTCCGTCGCAACGAAAAACGCCTTTCTTTTAATGATGCCCATCCCAAATCCTGTATCATTTCTGTGACACACTCTCCCATATTTCGCGCTAATTCAAAACGTGCTGCCTTTCTTTGAACTTTTTCGATGTACTCCGTCAGTCCTATCTGGTAAGGACCCCACACCGCGCAACAGTATTTTAAAACACGATGGACAAGCGTAGTGTAGGCAGTCTCCTTAGTAGGTCTGTTACATTTTCTAAGTGTCCTGCCAATAAAACGCAGTCTTTGGTTAGCCTCCCCCACAACATTTTCTATGTGTTCCTTCCAATTTAAATTGTTCGTAATTGTAATACCTAGGTATTTAGTTGAATTCGCGGCCTTTATCGTGTAACCGAAGTTAAACGAATTCCTTTTAGCACTCATGTGGATGACCTCACCCTTTTCGTTATTTAAGGTCAACTGCCACTTTTCGCACCATTCTGACATTTCTTCTAAATCGTTTTGCAGTTTGTTTTGATCTCCTGGTGACACACTACCTTGGGGAGCGCCAGAAATCACTTCTGTTTTACTCGATGACTTTCCCCCAATTACAAAGAACTGTGACCTCTCTGACAGGAAATCACAGATCCAATCACATAGCTGAGACGATATTCCATAAATAAGCACGCCGCGCGGGATTAGCCGTGCGGTCTTAGGCGCTGCAGTCATAGACTGTGCGGCTGGTCCCGGCGGAGGTTCGAGTCCTCCCTCGGGCATGGGTGTGTGTGTTTGTACTTAGGATAATTTAGGTTAAGTAGTGTGTAAGGTTAGGGACTGATGACCTTAGCAGTTAAGTCCCACAAGATTTCACACACATAAATAAGCACGCAGTTTCACTACAAGCAGCTTGTGTGGTACAGTGTCAAAAGCCTTCCGGAAATCCAGAAATACGGAATCGATCGGAAATCCCTTGTCAATAGCACTCAGCACTTCATGTGAATAAAGCGCTAGTTGTGTTTCATATGAACGATGTTTTCTAAACCCATGTTGACTGTGTATCAATAGACCGTTTTCTTCGAGGTAATTCATTGTGTTCGAACACAATATATGTTCTAAAATCCTGCTGCCTATCGACGTTAGCGATATGGGCCTGTAATTTAGTGGATTACTCCTACTACCTTTCTTGAATATTGGCGTCACCTGTGCAACTTTCCAGTCTTTGGGTACGGATCTTTCGTCGAGCGAATGGTTGTATATGATTGTTAAGTATGGAGCTAATACATCAGCATACTCCGAAAGGCACCTAATTGGTATACAGTCTGGACCAGAAGACTTGCTTTTATTAAATGATTTAAGTTGCTTCACTACTCCGAGGATATTTACTTTTCACTGTCACTGTCTCATTTTTCCTCGTTGTCGTTGCCAAAGACTGTCTCTCTCATTATTACTGTCTCTCACCAACTTGCTCTTTCTGCTTCTCCTTATTGCTCTTCCGCTGCCACTGCTTCCCTCACCGTTTTCCTAGCACTCTTCCGTCACTGACACTGTCCACTGCCACTGTGTCCCTCTCTTTCCCTCACACTGCCAATGTCTTCTTTGTTCTTTCTATACCACAATCACCGTAAACTATCTTCCAGTATTTCTTACTTTTCCGTCTGTTTCCACTGCTTTCTTCTGGCTGTGCATAAAAGGAGGGATTAAGAACAGTTAAGGTGCACAGGGGGAGTGGGAAGGAGAGAGTAATGGGGCGGGGGAGGGGGAGAGAGAGAGAGAGAGAGAGAGAGAGAGAGAGAGAGAGAGAGAGAGAGCAATTATCAAAGATATTCGACACGATTCAGCACGATATACACTACTCGCTATTAAAATTGCTACACCACGAAGATGACGTGCTACAGACACGAAATTTAACCGACAGGAAGACGATGTTGTGATATGCAAATGATTAGCTTTTCAGAGCATTCACTCAAGGTTGGCGCCGGAGGCGACACCTACTACGTGCTGACATGAGGAAAGTTCTCAACCGATTTCTCATACACACACAGCAGTTGACCGGCGTTGCCTGGTGAAACGTTCCTGCGCTGCCTCGTGTAAGGAGGAGAAATGCGTACCATCACGTTTCCGACTTTGATAAAGGTCGGATTGCATGCCTATCGCGATTGCGGTTTATCGTATCGCGACATTGCTGCGCTCGTTGGCCGTGATCCAATGATTGTTAGCAGAATATGGAATTGGTGGGTTCAGAAGGGTAATACGGAACGCCGTGCTGCATCCCAACGGCCTCGCATCACTAGCAGTCGAGATGACAGGCATCTTATCCGCATGGCTGTAACGGATCGTGCAGCCACGTCTCGATCCCTGAGTCAACGGATGGGGACGTTTGCAAGACAACAACCATCTGCACGAACGGTTCGACGGCGTTTGCAGCAGCATGGACTATCTGCTCGGATATCATGGCTGCGGTTAACCTTGACGCTGCATCACAGACAGGAGCACCTGCGATGGAGTACTCAACGACGAACCTGGGTGCACGAATGGCAAAACGTCATTTTTTAGGATGAATCCAGGTTCTGTTTATAGCATCTTGATGGTCGTCTCCTTGTTTATCGACATCGCAGTGAACGCACATTGGAAGCGTGTATTCGTCATCGCCATACTGGCGTATCATCCGGCGTGATGGTATAGGGTGCAATTGGGTACACGTCTCGGTCACCTCTTGTTCGCATTGACGGCACTTTGAACAGTGGACGTTACATTTCAGATGTGTTACGACCCGTGGCTCTACCCTTCATTCGATCCCTGCGAAACCCTACATTTCAGCAGGATAATGCACGACCGCATGTTGCTGGTCCTGACGGGCCTTTCTGGATACAGAAAATGTTCGACTGCTGCCCTGGCCAGCACATTCTCCAGACCTCTCACCAATTGAAAACGTCTGGTCAATGGTGGCCGAGCAACTGGCTCGTCACAATATGCCAGTCACTACTCTTGATGAACTGTGGTATCGTGTTGAAACTGCATGGGGTGCTGTACCTGTACACGCCATCCAAGCTCTGTTTGACTCAATGTCCAGGCGTATCAAGGCCGTTATTACGGCCAGAGGTGGTTGTTCAGGATACTGATTTCTCAGGATCTATGCACCCAAATTGCGTGAAAATGTAATCACATGTCAGTTATAGTATAATGTATTTGTCCAATGAATACCCGTTTATCATCTGCTTTTCTTCTTGGTGTAGCAATTTTAATGGCCAGTACTGTATATGTGATGGAATAGAATGACCATGAGAGCAGTTGTTTGTTTTATTTTTTATTTCTGTGACAAAAATGATTTTATATCAGCTGGTCAGCCTCATGTATCGTTATATCCAAATGGTTTTTAAATGTTAATCTACATTCGCATCCGATGATGCCACGTTTAGTGTGTTAAAACCGGTCATCCAGTAACAGTATTTAAGCGATCTTGGCTTTGGAATTATTTCTAACACGTAAGCGTTACGGAGATGCTGGGGGAACTCAGATGGAAATCCCTGGAGGGAAGGCGACTTCCTTTCCGAGAAACACTATTGAGAAATTTTTAAGAACCGGCATTTGAAACTAACTGCTACGTGACTCTACTGCCGCCAAAATATATTGCAGCTAAGGAGCACGAATATAAGATACGAGAAATTAGGGCTCATACGGAGGCATATAGATAGTTGTTTTTCCCTCCCTCTCATTGCGAGTGGAACAGTAAAGGAAATGGCTACTAGTGGTACAGGGTACCCTCCGCCACACACCGTACGGTGTATACAGGGTGGTCCATTGATAGTTACCGGGCCAAATGTCTCACGAAACAAGCATCAAACGAAAAAACTACAAAGAACAAAACTCGTCTAGCTTGAAGGGGGAAACCAGATGGCGCTATGGTTGGCCCGCTAGACGGCGATGCCATAGGTCAAACGGATATCAACTGCGTTTTTTTAAATAGGAACCCCCATTTTTATTAGATATTCCTGTAGTACGTAAGGAAATATGAATGTTGTAGTTGGACCACTTTTTTCGCTTTGTGATATATGGCGCTGTAATAGTCACAAACGTATAAGTACGTGGTATCACGTAACATTCCGCCAGTGCGGACGGTATTTCCTTCGTGATACGTTACCCGTGTTAAAATGGACCGTTTACCAATTGTGGAAAAGGTCGATATCGTGTTGATGTATGACTGTTGTGATCAAAATGCCCAACGGGCGTGTGCTATGTATGCTGCTCGGTATCCTGGACGACACCATCCAAGTGTCCGGACTGTTCCCTGGATAGTTACGTTATTTAAGGAAACAGTAAGTGTTCAGCCACGTGTGAAACGTCACCCACGACCTGCAACAAATGATGACGCCCAAGTAGGTGTTTTAGATGCTGTCACGGCTAATCCGCACATCAGTAGCAGACAAATTGCGCGTGAATCGGGAAACTCAAAAACGTCGGTGTTGAGAATGCTACATCAACATCGATTGCACCCGTACCAATTTCTATGCACCAGGAATTGCATGGCGACGACTTTGAACGTCGAGTACAGTTCTGCCACTGGGCACAAGAGAAGTTATGTGAAGATGACAGATTTTTTGCACGCGTTCTATTTAGCGACGAAGCGTCATTCGCCAACAGCGGTAACGTAAACCGGCATTTTATGCACTATTGGGAAACGGAAAATCCACGATGGCTGCGACAAGTGGAACATCAGCGACCTTGGCGGGTTAATGTTGGTGCGGCATTATGGGAGGAAGGATAATTGGCCCCCATTTTATCGATGACAGGTGGATTGGTCGTCGAAGCACCATACCATGGCCCGCACGATCACCGGACCTGCCGTCCCCGGATTTCTTTCTGTGGGGAAAGTTGAAGGATATTTGCTATCGTGATCCGCCGACAACGCCTGACAACATGCGTCAGCGCATTGTCAATGCATGTGCGAACATTACGTAAGGCGAACTACTCGCTGTTGAGAGGAATGTCGCTACATGTATTGCTAAATGCACTGAGGTTGACGGACATCGTTTTGAGCATTTATTGCATTAATGTGGTATTTACAGGTAATCACGCTCTAACAGCATGCATTCTCAGATATGATAAGTTCATAAAGGTACATGTATCACATTGGAATAACCGAAATAAAATGTTCATACTTACCTACGTTCTGTATTTTAATTTAAAAAACCTGCCTGTTACCAACTGTTCGTCTAAAATTGTGAGCCATATGTTTGTGACTATTACAGCGCCATATATCACAAAGTGAAAAAGGTGGTCCAACTAAAACATTCATATTTCTTTCCGTACCACGCGAATATGTAATAAAAAATGGGTGTTCCTATTTAAAAAAACGCATTTGATATCCGTTTGACCTATGGCAGCTCCATCTAGCGGGTCAACCATAGCACCATCCGGTTTCCCCATTCAAGCTAGACAAGTTTCGTTCCTTGTAGTTTCTTCGTTTGACGCTTATTTCGTGAGATATTTGGCCCGGTCACGATCAATGGACCACACTGTATAGACCATTGTGCTATTTTTTATTAACTTACAAAAAATAGTTCCTTTTTTCTGTGAAACGAAGGAGTATTTTGCATTTGGTGCATTGTACAACTGTGAAACCCTTACATCCAGGCAAACCACATCTGAAACGACTTTTCTGGCTTTTAATCATCGTTTCAAGTAGATGCATGGCATGCAACGTCCTTGCTATTGGTGATGCCACAGGGTTTGGTGTTCTGGGGCGTTTCTTCATTGGAAATGCGTAATTTTTCTCATCATATTCTTCATTTTCTTCTTCTTCTTCACTCTCTTCTTCCTCTTGTAATGTTCTTTGTGAATGTGGAACTGTAAGTTGTTGTCGAGTGTAGACTCAGTGCTACATCGAAAAAATATTTCCCCGTGCTATTGTGAGGAAACAGTCATTTATTCGTTAGGGTAGGCTATATTAAGATATTACCGCATGTTCCAAACACTTTCTAGTTCAAAATTACTAAAAACAAGCAGAAATTACCTTTAGTTCTCGAAACCAAGCAAACTCTGCGATGAACAGCTTTCTTCAGTCAGTTGCTGAAACCCACAGGCAGCTTGCAGAAACGAAAACAAACGATACACAGAAAGAACATAGCGTAAAGTACCGTTATAGTCAGGCACAGTAAGTTTCGCTAATTGCCTGAGGTAGAGAAAAGAGAAAGTTGGCTGTAGTATACAGGGTGTTACAAAAAGATACGGCCAAACTTTCAGCAAACATTCCTCACACACAAATAAAGAAAAGATGTTATGTGGACATGTGTCCGGAAACGCTTACTTTCCATGTTAGAGCTCATTTTATTACTTCTCTTCAAATCACATTAATCATGGAATGGAAACACACAGCAACAGAACGTACCAGCGGGACTTCAGACACTTTGTTACAGGAAATGTTCAAAATGTCCTCCGTTAGCGAGGATACATGCATCCACCCTCCGTCGCATGGAATCCCTGATGCGCTGATGCAGCCCTGGAGAATGGCGTATTGTATCACAGCCGTCCACAATACGACCACGAAGAGTGTCTACATTTGGTACCGGGGTTGCGTAGACAAGAGCTTTCAAATGCCCCCATAAATGAAAGTGAAGAGGATTGAGGTCAGGAGAGCGTGGAGGCCATGGAATTGGTCCGCCTCTACCAATCCATCGGTCACCGAATTTGTTGTTGAGAAGCGTACGAACACTTCGACTGAAATGTGCAGGAGCTCCATCGTGCATGAACCACATGTTGTGTCGTACTTGTAAAGGCACATGTTCTAGCAGCACAGGTAGAGTATCCCGTATGAAATCAGGATAACGTGCTCCATTGAGCGTAGGTGGAAGAACATGGGGCCGAATCAAGACATCACCAACAATGCCTGCCCAAACGTTCACAGAAAATCTGTGTTGATGACGTGATTGCACAATTGCGTGCGGATTCTCGTCAGCCCACACATGTTGATTGTGACAAATTATAATTTGATCACGTTGGAATGAAGCCTCATCCGTAAAGAGAACATTTGCACTGAAATGAGGATTGACACATTGTTGGATGAACCATTCGCAGAAGTGTAGCCGTGGAGGCCAATCAGCTGCTGATAGTGCCTGCACACGCTGTACATGGTACGGAAACAACTGGTTCTCTCGTAGCATTCTCCACACAGTGACGTGGTCAACGTTACCTTGTACAGCAGCAACTTCTCTGACGTTGACATTAGGGTTATCGTCAATTGCACGAAGAATTGCCTCGTCCATTGCAGGTGTCCTCGTCGTTCTAGGTCTTCCCCAGTCGCGAGTCGTAGGCTGGAATGTTCCGTGCTCCCTAAGACGCCGATTAATTGCTTCGAACACCTTCGTTCTGGAAATCTGTCTCGATACAAACGTACCGCGCCACGGCTATTGCCCCGTGCTAATCCATGCATCAAATGGGCATCTGCCAACTCCGCATTTGTAAACATTGCACTGACTGCAAAACCAAGTTCGTGATGAACACTAACCTGTTGATGCTACGTACTGATGTGCTTGATGCTACTAGTGTAGAGCAATGAGTCGCATGTCAACACAAGCACCGAAGTCAACAATTCCTTCCTTCAATTGGGCCAGCTGGCGGTGAATCGAGAAAGTACAGCACACACTGACGAAACTAAAGTGAGCTCTAACATGGAAATTAAGCGTTTCCGGACACATGTCCACATAACATCTTTTCTTTATTTGTGTGTGAGGAATGTTTCCTGAAAGTTTGGCCGTACCTTTTTGTAACACCCTGTGTATGCTACATGAGAACTGATGAGGATAAAGGCAGACAAGGAAATAGAGGGATAAGCCGTGCCGAAATCGCCCATAATTTTTTTACAGTAACTATAACTGCTGCTGTTGTTCTAGAAGGACGAACACCTGTGAAATAATAGTGCTCGCCCTCCACTAAAGCTCTATACCGGGAAAGCAAGGCTACCCTTTTCCCGTCCATCTGCCGGCGTGTCCAGTTTGCGACTGGCTGAAGCGGCGACACGTCACACTTCTGCCAGTACTGGATTCTCCTGTTACGTTCGTAGCATCATCACCATTCACTAGAGTCAACGCGTTATTGGTGAAGTCGACCTGTCTTACCATTTGGTTGTAACTTGTGTTTATTCCGTTGATAACACTTTTTAACACGGATGTTTTAGGCCTGTCTTGTGATTTTCTTTTTTTCCCTTGTGATTGTCTTTTTTTCTTGTGATTTTTCTTTTTTTCCCCTTCTTCAGTGTTCGAAGATCTTGCGCTGAATTAGATTTCCAATTAATTGAGCTTTCCTCCTCTGTATAATATTAGTCACTGCTCTTTTCTCTTTAATTTCTTTTAGAATTTGTTCATTGCATTTTCTTTCAGTCCAGGATGGTTCTGTGGTTTCTATATGAGGGTGGTTGTATTGGTATCCCTTACACCTCTGTCGTCAGCTCATATTCTACATCTCAAGGAGAAAAAGTCATTTACTTGGATTAGTATTGTATTACTTATCTTAATGTTTGCCATTACTTTCTTGTTGTGTCTTCGCTTTATCTTTCAGAATCACTTTAGTATTTGTGTTTGTTTTCAGTTTTTGGTTATCGAAGGTATTAGACAAATTTTTGAACATATACTTCACGTCCTTTTCATAATCTTTTAAGATACTGTATCAGCAAATCGAAGACATTGTACACTGAAGAGCCAAAGAAACTGGTAAACCTGCCTAATATCGTGTAGGGCCCCAGCGACCACGCAGAGGTGCCGCAACATGACGTAGCATGGACTCGACAAATGTCTGAAGTAGTGATGGACGGGAATGACACCATAAATCCGGCAGGCCGGCCGGTGTGGCCGAGTGGTTCTAGGCGCTACAGTCTGGAACAGCGCGACCGCTACGGTCGCAGGTTCGAATCCTGCCTCGGGCATGGATGTGTGTGATGTCCTTAGTTAGGTTTAAGTAGTTCTACGTTCTAGGGGACTGATGACCTCAGAAGTTAAGTCCCATAGTGCTCAGAGCCATTTGACGCATAAATCCTGCAGGACTCTCCATAAATCCGTAAAAGTACGACGTGGTGGAGTTCACTTCTGAACAGCACGTTGCAAGGCATCCCAGATCAATAATGTTCATTTCTAGGGAGTTTGGTGGCCAGCGGAAATGTTTAAACTCAGAAGAGTGTTCCTGGAGCCATTCTGTAGCAATTATGGATGTGCGGTGTGTCGGATTGTCCTAACCGTATTGTCCAAGTTCGTCGGATGCACAGTGGACATGAACGGATGCGGGTGATCAGACAGGATGCTTACGTACGTGTCACCTGTCAGTCGTATCTAGACGTATCAGCGGTCCCATATCACTTCACCCGCACACCCCCACACCATTACAGAGCCTCCACCAGCTTGAACAGTCCCCTGCTGATATGCAGCGTCCATGGATTCATTAGGTTGTCTCCATATCCGTACACGTCCATAGGTTCGATACATCTTGAAACCAGACTCGTCTGACCAGGCAGCATGTTTCCGGTCATCAACTGTTCAATGTCGGTGCTGACGCACCCAGGCGCGTAGGAAACCATTGTGTCGTGCTGTCATCAAGGGTATATGAGTGGGCCTTGGGCTCCGAAAGGCAATATCGATGATGTTTTGTTGAATGGTATGCAGGCAGACATTTGCTGATGGCCCAGTATTGAAATCTGCAGGAGTTTGCGGAAGGGTTGCACCTCTGTCACGTTGAACGATTCTCTTCAGTCGTCGTTGGACCCGTTCTTGCAGGATGTTTTTCCGACCGCAGCGATGTCGGAGATTTGATGTTTTACCCGATACCTGATATTCACGGTACACTCGTGAATTTGTCGTACAGGAAAATCCTTACTTCATCGATTCCTCGGAGATGCTGTGTCCCATTGTTTGTGCGCCGACTATAACACCACGTCCAAACTCACTTGTATCTTGATAACCTGCCATTGTAGCAGCAGTAACCGATCTAACAACTGCGCCAAACACTTGTCTTATATAGGCGTTGGCGACCGCAGCGCCGTATTCTGCCTGTTTGCATATCTATGTATTTGAATGCGCATGCTTATACCAGTTTCTTTTGCTCTTCAGTGTATTTATGATACATTTTCATAAGTTTCCACTGAAATAATGCCACGGCGATGAGCTTTTAGCTGCAAGTCAGAAGTGACGGAAATTTTATAAGATTTCTGTTGAAGGTAGAGATGCAGCAAGAAGAATTTTTATGCATTAATGTAAGTCTTATCAGGATTTGAGATTCTTGTACGGTATATCATGTAACAAAGAGATACATTGTGCTAACTTCGTGATCAGAGTTCCCACATAGTGATGTGAGGTTAAAATCCTGACGTACCATTGCTTGTTATTCGTCTGCAGATGGCTGAAACACTCAAACAAAGACGACCTCTAACTAAACCAGCATATATAATTACTGTATATTTTAGTTTCGTAGTTATCGTTAAATTGATGAGGTCTGCTGCATGCTTTTCTCAGTCGCTTTCTGTTATGTAACGTATCGTTACAGTAAACAAAGAAAGATAAAATAAGATGAACACAAAAGACAGACAAATGCAGACGGAATAATAAGTCGATTTTTAAATCCTCGCTCTCCTTATTAGACTAAGCAGTTTCGAAAGCAATTGTTGGGGGCATATGTGCATCAAACTATGTTTGTTACATATTTTTACAGAACATTCACAAACTAAATACGTTGATCTGCACGTGACTCCTGTATCGGCTGCACTCTAATCAAGAGATGCATGCATGGTCTGATAAATACCAAGAAAGGATTTGTGAATGCTTCAAGCTTGATTGCTACATCTCTTCAGTGTATACTCCACGCCCATTATCAGTAAGGCATTTATGTTTTGGTCAATACTTTGCTTCAGTAAAAATATTTTGACATAAATACTACACTATTACTACAACCATGGTATATAATGCCCTGTGATTCGGTCTCGGTAGTAAATGAATGCTTCCGAAAGCACTGCAATAAGATACCTTGCAGGAGAAGATCAAATGATTCAAATGGCTCTGAGCCTATGGGACTTAACATCTGTGGTCATCAGTCCCCTAGAACTTAGAACTACTTAAACCTAACTAACCTAAGGACATCACACACATCCACGCCCGAGGCAGGATTCGAACCTGCTACCGTAGCGGTCACGCGGTTCCAGACTGAAGCGCCTAGAACCTCACGGCCACACCGGCCGGCAGGAGAAGATCCGTTAATCTGATCTTGTAAATAAAAATTTGCAGCTGAAGAAACGTAGTTTCTGTACTAATAAATTAACTAGTTTCCTTTAAGTTTCGTTAACGAAAAATGATCCAGAAATGGTGTTTGTTCTGCGCCCTTGATTTTTCCTTGTAAAAACGATACTTAACGTCTAATACTGATTTCCTTTGCCTGTTGCTGTTGCTGTTACTAGAGATTTGAGTTACTGCACTTTAAGTAATTTACAACAAGATTAGGTTTTTGAGTTCGCTAACGTACCGTGAAACGCGAAATCTTTCGCTGTTTTCGTTCATGAAGATGAACGGAAACTCGAGTTCATCAGAAAACATTCTTCTCAACATGTTGTGCTTACATTTCTTCTTGCTTAGGTTTCAAGAGGTACAGACTGACGCTAGTGCTCTACATGAGCAACATCTGAAGTACTTGAGCTCACTTCTTTAATAATTACAGCTATCTGTACCGTAAAGGTCAATGTATGAGCAACAGCACTATGTCCCCAAAAGCTGGCCTCATACCTGCCCCATCCTCCCTCTCTGTCTGTCGTTTTCTTGTCATCAGTCTTATGACCGGTATGATGTGGCCCACCACGAATTCCACTCCTGTGCTAAGTGCTCTTCATCTCAGAATAGCACTTGCGCTCACCATTCTCAATTATGTTGGATATATTTCAGTCACTTTCTTCCCATACCCACGGCATCTCAATCTCGTTTCGTGGAAGTTATTCCATGATGTCTTAACACATGTCGTGCCACCCTGTCCCTTCTTGTCGCTGTCATTTCTCATCGTATCAGTTCACTATTCATATTATTCCCTCCGCAGTTGAAATGGCCCACGTAGCCGTCGATATTGTATACACAGCAGGCTATTACTTACAGTGATAGTAGTCAAAGCATCATCACTGACAGAAAAAGTTAAGCACCTAGAAAGAGAGAAAGAGCAAAATAATCCTTCACACACATGGTTTAATTTCAGCGGTTACGAAATCAAGTCAGGAGGGGCACACAGCTGGTCCTTTGTCATCTGGATGCTACGCCCTCTTGGACCTATGATTCAGAAGACAGGGTGTTGTACATCCATTTTATCCACATCTGTGATAAGGTGGCAAACATTGGTTGTAACTGGCTCTAGTGTTGGCAGAGGGATGGATTTGATGTCAGAGCTGGTCTCACATCTGTGTATAACAACAACAAAAATGATATATATATGAAGATAGTAACTGTTCTCGAGAGAACAGATACCATTGATGACCGTGCAGCTTCTCTAGAATAAATTATAATTAATTGAAACCTTCAGCTGCCGACAGGTGTTGTTGATATACCTCGATGGGGACAGCTTAAAATGTGTGCCCCAATCGGCACCCGAACCCGGGATCTCCTGCTTACATGGCAAACGCTCTATCCATCAGATCCACCGAGGACACGGGAAGCGTGCAAGGGATAAGTCCCTGCAGTCGTGTTATTCATCTGTGTCCTCGGTGGCTCAGTTGGATAGAGCGTCTGCCACGTAAGCAGGAGATCCTGGCTTCGAGGGTCCCGGTCGGGGTACCATTTTCAGCTTTTACCATCGAGTTATATCAACAACACCTGTCGGCAGCTGAAGGTCTCAATTAATTATCATTTAACAAAAATAGTAGTTATAGTAATAATAATAATAATAATAATAATAATTATTATTATTATTATTATTATTATTATTATTATTATTAATGTTACTGTTGTTAATAGATCTGTTGGGTCACACTTGCAAACAAATGTTTCTTTCAAATTTTCTATTTTGCTGATCTAGGATCTAACAGTGTATGTATATGTCACAGTCATAGCTCTTGATCATTGTAGGAATTGTCACATGTGGTGGACATAGAATTAATGTTGTAGCATGCCCCTCCATATACACTGGAACACATCCTCACTCTGAAAAAATGTTGAGTACATCTCCCAAGGTCTCATTCTGTCAACCAACCATTTGTTACAGATGTATAACCAAGCTACAGCATTATCCCAATGTTTTAGCACAACTGGAATAACAGTACTGCAGAGTCCAATAAATATTCCTAATTTCACTAGCAATAAGAATTAAAAGTACATGTATTTTATCATACTGTGTTAATTAATTACTAATTTATTGCGATTTTAATTAATTTAAAATGTTTATATTATTATTCAACAAATGTAACCACCAGCGGCCTGGCACAAAACTAACGTCTTAATATTGTTGTCTAATGCCTGAGGCTAATTGGCTCGGAAGACACCACTACACCAAATCCATCCTTCTGAAGGCTGGCAATCAGCTACATACTTAAACCCATATGCGTGAGAAATTTTGCAGGTATTTAAAGATATTCACAAGTGTTCTGTAGTACACTTATTGTATTGGCGATCTTAACTATATATGAAGCAGAGTGCATATATGTATGCGTGTATGTCTGGGGTCTCCTCCAAAGTCCCCATATCGATTTCAACCAAATTTTCCACAGAAACATCAGGTCTCACAGGTATCACCACTGTGGTGTTTATAACTTCCTAGTTCGAAGAGGAATGGAGATATTGGCAGAAACATGTTTTTCCAGCCTCTAGCATACAGACTGCCCTGCACAACAGCATGTTGTATAGGAATGGCCTGCTTTGCGGGACAGCCTGTTACAAAGCAAGCTGGGATATTTTCATTTCCCCTCCTGTTTTGTCATCTGCCTTATTAAATTCGTTTTTTCACTTTTAACTAATTACAATTAACATATGTGGGTATAATTTGCATTTCGTAAAAGAGAAAGGTTGGTCCTCACTTTTAAAGAATATAACACCAGATCTAATTGTGTGCTTAGTTTTATGTACATAATTGATTTTCTAATTTATTTTGACCATTCCTAGTTAGTATCTTTTGTTATAGGGTAAAATCAGTAATTGTTTCATAACTTAAATTATGTTGTTGGCATATAAACAAACATAAATTCTGTACTAATTATTAATGTTTGGAAGACGAAACACTAGCATTATTAAAGTATTTATTTGGCTCTATTCAAAAACGTGTTAGCAAAGCTGGCTCCTAATTAGTTCCAAAGTAATTAACAGTTTTGTCTGAAGTATTGTTTGCGTTCTTATATTTGTTAAGTTCATGATTTAAACAAATAATTCGTCCTAACTCTTCTAGTTAGTAAATAATTGTAAATTTACAAAAGGATATTGTAAATGTGCTAAAATATCTGCTCAATTTCACAGAGCTGCTGGTGATCCTAAGTAGTACTACCATTGCCAATTTTCGTCGTTCATTTCTCTGAGCGGTGCTAACGTTTCTTTACTAAGCAACAAAGTTAACTAATTCCTCTTCTATATAATTTTATTTCACATAAATCTGAGGAATCACCCATTGCTGTGTGGAAACGTGATTTCTCGAAAGTCCCTGCAAGGTATTCATACGTTGATATGTGTCAGAATAGCGCTGTTAAAGTCTGGCGATTGTTGTTTGTAATTGACAGAGCGATTTGGCTTAATTGTTAAGTTAGTGGAAGAGATTCAAATCCCCGAGTGGAAATTTAGATTTATGTTTTTCGGGGTGGCCCTAAATTGTTGAAGGTAGATTTCCTCCTCCACCCTTTCCCAATTGGTCTTGTGCTCCGTCGCCGACGATCTCGTCGTAGACGGGACGTTACACGCTAATCTTATTTCCTTATTCTCTTCCTTAGTTGAGATAACAACCGCATCTGTCCCCAGCTGTGCCCTTTTTACTGCCAGTATGTAACAGATAGCGAGAGACTGACAGTGAACAAAATCAGATCTCACATCAGCGGAGGGGTAGTAATTCCACGCGTCCTGATGGCGGCCGTACTGTCTTGCTCGAACGAGAATGTCACCATCACTGTCAGTAGTAGAAGACCAATCGTCAGCGGTAGGGTCGTGAATCTGGATAACTTTTGGCTCATCACGTAATAATCTTTGGCGTTTAGTTAGAGCGCTGCTTGATTTTAGGGTCAGGACAGTAGAGGAAGTGTGTGGGTAATGACAACGAGCGTATTCTCACGCTGCCTCGAGAACTGGCGAGGTCTCCCGTGGGAGCAGGAGACCTGCGACGATAAACTTGGCGTTGAGCCGTTAGGAAAGAGTTTCTTATTACCGCTTCAGTCACAGTCGTTTCCCCCTAGCCTATAACGATTCCTCACGTGTCTCACTCGTGGCGCGTCGAGGCACCGTCTTCTCCTGCCTGGTGTCGTATGTCGTGTCTCGATAAGAACCAACATCACGGCGCCGCTCCGTACTTAGGAGTAACGAACTGTTGGCAGTCGCGCGGGAGATTTCTTGACTAGCCGCGGCCGCGGTACTTGAGAAATTCTGCTTACCGATATACTCAATTTGTTTGTTGTGTCGGAAATACCCACGATTTGCATGAGGAGAACACGTTGGCGCACGGAACAAAAAGAGCGCGCGTACTGGACGACAACGAAATATATTCTTATTACGTTATTGCAGTGTCTGTAACAGCTTTATCCTCGGCTCTCCGAAAAGCAAGTGCTGCGGAAAACTGCACAGCACATCTGCGGCGGAGTTAACTGCTGAAGAAGGCCTCACACAGACCTATATTTCACTTTAATTGTCATCGTCTCGGAATGTGCATTTTTATCGCGCTCTGCAATTACCGACCTGAAGAGCAGAATATATCTCGTATGCCTTTTTAGTTGCTGAAATGCATTTGTGGCAAAGCTGACGAAGACCTGAAAGTGGCTAATGTGCTCTCGATGTCGCCTCTACGTTTCCCGAAAAGAAAAGATAAAAATCTCTTTGCATAACCTGCGGTAAGTTATGGCAGGACTTTTAGAATATTCCGCAAGGGCGTTCAGCTCCTTCTTTACTTTCCTTTTTGTCAGCAATGTAAATGATATTCGACAGTATTCCATAATTACTTCACTTTTATTCTCGTTGCATCCGGTAACACAAGGAGGTACGTAAAAATGTTTAGGTTACTATTTAACTAATGTCCATAGTGAATCAGCTCTCATGTCGCCTTTATGCAAGAATTTTTAATCCTTATGTGTATTCGTCTTTCGAACTATCAGACTCACTATGTTTTCAGAACTCACGTCGTTTCTGTGTATGTCCATCTTTTCAGAGATTGTTGAGGGACTCGGTCGTTCGGTACAGCCGTCTAGTTTCCAAACTGTTATTTTATTTGGCTACCAGTTTCGGCAGTTTACTACGCCATTTTCACGCTCCCTGACCGACATGTGGGAAGATTCCAACCTCGGTTCCGGTCAAAATACCAGTGTTTGAACGCTGGCTCCTATTTTGAGCGGAACCGAGATTGGAATATTCCCACACGTCGGTCAGGGGGCGTGAAGATGGCGTAGTAAATCGCCGAAACTGGTAACCAAATGAAATAACAGTTTGGAAATTAGCCTGCTGAAAGGTGTTTGATTTGACATCCTGTCGTTTCATCCAATTCCCTTTCAGGATAGTATCTTGCGATAGGTGTCAGACTTAACTAGGTTAGTACACAGATTCCTCCGCGCTCAAATGGTTGCAGCAATATTGAGCTTTACTGTATCAACAGCTACACACAGCGCTTGGAACTATATAATGGAAGATTCTGGGGACGAACAGGGGTCTCCGTCGCATCCCATAGATGCGCGTTGGGACTGGATCTCACGAACGCAGTGATGATACCACTGCTTTAATTAAATTAGTTCGAGCATCCTACTCCTTCTGAGATGGTTCATAATGTGTAAGAACACAGTCATCTGTGGTATGTCACGATTTACGACATAAGCTTTGGTGTCCCGCATGTTTTACGATTTATGTTCTTTCATTGGTGGTTCGTTAGAAGTTGGAGTGCTGACACATAACTTGGGAATAACAGGAATGTACTGTCCTGTCGTGGCTCGTACCTCCTTTCTTCAGTGTTTCATCTTTATCCCATACTGATCTGTAGACAGGATGGGTGTCCTCATCGATGCTTATCTTACTGCTGTTTCCAGAAGGATGTTACGATTGAGGTTCTTGTCTTTGTTCCTCCTATTATGATGTTTGACTCATTTCTCTGACGTAGCCGGCCGTTGTGGCCGAGCGGTTCTTGGCACTTCAGTCCAGAACCGCGCTGCTGTTACGGTCGCAGGTTCGAATCCTGCCTCGGGCATGGATGTGTGTGCTGTCCTTAGGTTAGTTAGGTTTAAGTAGTTCTAAGTATAGGGGACTGATGACCTCTAATGTTAAGTCCCATAGTGCTCAGAGCCATTTGAACCATCTCTGACGTAAACAGCCGTACGCTTTCACCCGTAAACTTTAATCTCTTTATTAAGCTACTGGTTTCAATGTGACATTACATCATTATCAGGACCTTTGACAAAAGTAGATGGGCTAAAATCCAATTGCGTGTAGTCATTGTAGCAACCACAATAAGATACATAAGAATACATCTAAGCTCACAGAAGCGACATCTATGAAAGATGTAGGCAAATAGATTTCTGGTAGCTACTGCAGCTCAGTAGGTTTTGTGCAAAAACGGCAGATGCAAAATGACTGTGTGGACGTTGTGGCCTATTTTAAACCATATTTTAGATCTATATGACGATGCTGTGCTGAGTGCATTTATATGTTTTGACGATGCCATTACAGCTCTATCACATTAGGACAGGTGTACAACAGGTACGCTTTATCTTAATTTATCTGTACATTTCCCAGTTTGTATGTTAGTATATTGTGATATGAAATACTGTATTGTGTTGAAAGGTAGCTTGCCGACTAGGTGTATATAATTTTTATAGTGTAGATCTGAAGATTGTCATTACTGACTGAGACCGGTCATCATTATAGGAATTTATATTGTGATGAAAGACTGGAATAAAAAAAATAAAGAAAACGTTTGACAATAAGATAATCGATGTCCGCAGATCTCTGATATAAACGACGTGATCTCTCCGTGCATCCGTGCAACTGTTCATTTCTGTTTGACGCCTCACAGTTATATCTCCAGTACGGTGGTTGATGTTTTATCGGTCACTGTATTCTGCTTGTGTAACAAACCATTATCATTGTTATACTACCGACAATTTTTCGAAATACGTCCTGGCTCTTGATTTCCGTCTGTGTGGTCAGGAATTCATTCAAATGTGTGTCTGGTGATTTAATATAGTATTAGTATGTTGGTATACAGCTCATTGTCAGTAAAATATTGAATTCCACACTTGGTCGGCGAAATAAATAACGTGTTAGATCTATCCCTTTTTTTAGGAAGTAATAATTTCTTCTCCTTATTGGTTTGGTTTGTTTTGGGGGAGGAGACCAGACAGCGCGGTCATCGGTCTCATAGGATTAGGGAAGGAAGCCGGCCGTGCCCTTTCAAAGGAACCATCCCCGCATTTGCCTGGAGCGATTTAGGGAAATCACGGAAAACCTAAATCGTCCCCCGAATGCGAGTCCAGTGCTTCTCCTTATTCCTGACTCATCCTAGATTCGTGCCATTCGCTGCCGATCCATGCTTTTGTTTCATTCTTAACGTAGTTCTTGAACGCATTATTTCATTCTTGCCCTCTTTGTGCTTTGTTGAGCTAACATAGTTCACCACTCGTTTTCATTGCCCAGCGTACCTATTTCCAATATCATTAAGAGCACCTCGTCCTGTACAATTCTGTACGCGCCTTTGAAGCCCAAGAGTACCTTTCATTGCGTCCAATTGAAGAGCCTTTTATTGCTGTTATAGTCTCGTAGCCCACAGTTACGGTAAAGATTGCTCCGTGATTTATTTTTATTATATTCCGGGAGACCTCAAAGCTTCGTTGACCAGTTGATACTATTTTCTTGACGACTTCCATTGAGCTTCCATTGAAAGGTAAGTATGGAAGTTGTGTTATTCGTCTATCTTTATACCAGCTCCGATTGTGAATTATATTCCTGTCACCTAGTTTCCTTTCAGCAAAATTTAAACTGATTTATGTATTGCTGTAGTTGTTATGATCATTAACTGTAATGTTGATTTTGATGACTCCTGTCACTTTCCGGTTATCTTCTGTATTTCATCATAACTCCTGCAACACATATCGTTATGTACGCGTTTCTCGACTTGTACCTGCAATTCCTTCCTTCTGCTATTGATTCAACTACTGTTTCTGTTTTCAGTAGCGAACTATATCTAACAGCACTATGGGAGGCTATTGAACGCGTACAGACAAGGGCAGCACGGATGGTCTCACAGGCTGGTTTTACTCACAGCGACTTGGTGCGGGGTGGTGGGAGGAGGGGGGGGGGGGGTTGTGAAAAAGTTTGAGCTGGCAGATGTTTGAAGTCAACTACATGGCCTCGCGAAAGCCTGCCGACAAAGTTTCGAGAACTGGTATTTAGTTAGTAATCTAGGAATTACAGCAGCTCCTACTAATCGCTCCTTATGTGACGTTAATTGCAAAGCGCTCGGACGCTTTGAATCATATATAATTCCCACGTTCCGTACGCGAATGGAACGGGATGGAATTCCACTACATGTTCCTCTGTAAAGTAGATTCTGCCATGTGCTTCGCACTCATTTGCAGAGCATAGGTGTAAATGTCGTAATATATGCCAAACCATTCTATTTTTCCTTTCATTATGCTCCTTATTAGGCGCTCCTTACTTTGCCGATCATTCTGTGCTTCTAATCATTCTTTCCTTGCTTCCCAATTTATATCTCGCACCCATACAGAACTCTGCTCCAAAGACAGCTTACCATGAATCTTTCTCTGGTATCGCGTTTTATATTTTTGGATGGTAGTAGCTGTTCTTTATAACAGAAAGTGTTTTTACCTCGTGCAGTACTTGCTGCTGAGTCTTTCTTGAATCTTCCTTCAATAACTGTTCTACTCCAAGATAGAGAGATTTGTTTCCGTCTTCAAGAGCCTGCTGTTAACTTATTGTCTCCACACCAGCCATTTAATGTGATGAGAACGTGGCGTTTTCGTCACCACTCACGAATTACAATGACAACTCTTTGCAACGAACAAGAGTGAACTACTGAGTATGTCTGGCAAGATCAAATCATCGCTGTTAAGGATGATACCACAAAATCATCGAGCAACTCTGCTACTTTTAACATGAAAAATTCATCTAAATCGGTGGTATTCAGCCTGGTCTCTATCGCCTATTAATGGGCGTTCTAACTTTTATGGTAAGCAGCAGGCGGAATTGGTTTAAAACAGTTTTTTTAGGTTTTTGTAAAACTTTACCGTAAAGTACGAGTAAGTAATTCTTATTACATAAACTTGCTTTAAGGTGGCTTTGTAAATTTTATAATGTAAAGTTACTTATAAATCACCTTTACTGTGGAACCAGTGAGCGCTTAGAGATTTTGGAATCGTCCGACCCACTGGTGAATGCTGGTCGTTACTGACGGACGCCCCTTGGGAAACCTGTGTAAGACATGTCATGAGTGTAGCTGTATCGCATAGGTGACTGTAATGTTTTGTTGCAGTGCAGTGCCATGTTTGTGTTGTTGTTAAGGATGGTTTAACCTGTTGATGGGATATAGTCCATTCCTCTCAGATAGTAACTGAGATTAACGTCCCCATACGACCCATGGATCACCTTCAATAGGCATCTTGCCTTCACTCCACGAAACACTGTATAAAGGTTTCCGATTTAACCCAGGAAAATTACGATGACGAACTGTACGAAAATGGTTCAAATGGCTCTGGGCACTATGGGACTTAACATCTGTGGTCATCAGTCCCC